>NW_006921750.1:1160671-1161751 GCF_000298275.1 Orycteropus afer afer | reverse complement strand
GTAAGAAGGGACCATTCCCTGGAGAAGGATGTCATGCTTGGTAGGGTGGAGGGTCGACGAAAGAGGAGGAGGCCTTCAGCGAGATGGATTGACATGGTGGCTGCGATGATGGGTTCAAGTAAAGCAGGGATTGTGGGGCTGGCGAGGGATCGGGCAGTGTTTCATTCTGCTGTGCATGGGGTTGCTATGAGTCAGAAACTACTCGATGGCACTTAACAACAACAACAACAACAACAAAGAAACAATAGAAGATAGAAACAGAGTAACCCCTCACAGACAACCAGACACTATGGGAGAGAGATCCATTAGATCTACCGTCTCAGGACTATAGTACTGGGGAACATCAGACTCAATCTGCACAAAAAAATACATAAAAGTGTTGCTCTTTCAGTTATTTTAGTTTTTCCTCAAGTAGTTACACCCATGTTCTGAATAATGGTGCTAATTTTTGACTGATTAATTTTAGTTATTACTGCCTTTCTTTTTTTGGTACATGAGTATCTATCTACCACCCTCACATAGTTAGCTTAGCATAAAATTTGATAATCCTTTTCTTGCAAAATATGGACGACTACTTCTTAATCTTCCAGCATCAAGAACTGCCATTCTGATTCTCATTCTTCTGTGTAGAATATTAATTTTTCTCTCTGGAAGTCTCTAGGGTCTTGTCTTTATCACTGATGTTAAGGACTTTTTTAAACGGTGAGCCTTGGAGTAGACTTTCTTTCATTACTTGTGCTGGTCACTTGGGGTGCTTTTGATCTGGAGGCTCATGTCTTTCTTTTCTAGTGCATCTTTCCTTAGGATTTCTTTGACAATTTCTTCCTCTTTTGTCGTTCTAAAACTCCTATTCATTAAATGTCAGCCTTTCTGAGTTGATCCTCTAAATATCTTATCATATCTCTCTTATTTTCCATCTCTTGTCTTTATTGTTTTACTTCCTGGTTAATGTCTTCCAAATTTTCTATTGACTTTTTTTTTTTTTTTTTTATCTACTGCATTTGTGGGAGCTCTGGTAGCATAGTGACTAAGGCACTTGACTGCTAACCAGAAGGCTGGTGGTTCAAACCCACCAGCCAC
>NW_006921750.1:1148484-1160571 GCF_000298275.1 Orycteropus afer afer | reverse complement strand
ATGGGGCAATCTACTTCCATAGTGATACTGCCTCAGAAACCCAAGGAGGGGTCGCTATGAGTTGGGTCTGACTCGATGGCACATAACAACAACAACTGCATTTGTAATTTCCAAGCCCTCTTTCTTATTCTTTAGTTGTTTGATTCTCTTCATTGTATCCTGTCCTTGCTTTCTGAATACAATAGCTCATCTCTCTGAGGACTTTTGTGCTTTTTCCCTCTTGTACTCTGTTTGAGGTCTGGTTTCTCTGTTTGTTTAATTTAATGTCTGTCATTCATATTTGAGGCTTTCTTCAGATGTTTGCTGTCTGTTCCTCAAGAGAGAAGTAAATGCCTGACTGGGAGGCTCAGAGTGTTTATCCAGGACTTTGATGAGAGGCGGGCTTTGATGGGTGAGTGTATGGAGAACCAGACATTTCACCAAGAGATCCTCACATGTAAACCTCTGAGGTCCTTTCTCACATTATTCAATGTCTTCTCCACTGTCCTTCACTGGTGATGCCTGACCACCAGCATTAGAGGAATAGATAAAGGAGGCAAGCTGTGGACAGTACAACACTCAGACCAAGCACAAAGGCTCCTGGCTTGGGCCCCTCACTTTAGGGTTCCCCTCTCCATACTTTGAAGCACATTCTTTGAAAATTTCCTCTTTGAATCCCTCTGGGACTGGCCAGAACTATTCCCAAGGATGGGCTGGAGCAGCAGTTTGTCCAGGTAGGGTATCCCAAGCCCAGAGCAGATTCCACATGACTCTAATTCCTTGTTTCTTCCCTTCAGGGTGTTCTCTGACCCTTGATTCTATACAAGGGGTTGACCAGATGCCCTAAAGAGCACCAGGCCTTATGTTTATGGGGCTATATGGGAGTCCAGAGGAATTCTGTTGCCAGCAACAGGATCACATGATAGCAGATAACCCTAATAGCTAACACACTTTTTTTTTTTTATCCCTCAAACTTTTATATAAACAAAGTCATATGGAAAAAAAATAATTGCCCAGCCCCACACAAACTAGGGTCAGTCTTGGCTGCAGATCCCACTGGTCAGAGTTAAGGCCTTTCCTTAATCCCTCTGTTTTCCAACCTGGCCTTTGCCTGTTTTCTCTACTCTGACTGGTGCCACAAGTCCCAAACCTTTCCCTTTCAATTTCTCTAGGAAAATTTATCTTTCCCTCTGTCCTTATGGTTTATAACTTTTTCATTCCTTTGCTACAACATATCAAGAAATAAAGGGGATAAAAGTGAGTGTTTAATGCTTCATCTTTAAAAATACAAGGTTTTTGTTGCTTTTGAAATTGTTTAGATTGAGAACTTTTCTCCAACTCAATAAATTTTTTAATCTGAAAAATGGACAAAATTCCAACTTTCTCAGGAACCACTCTCTGAGTTGATAATTAAGGGATAAAAACATTGAGAATTTCATTGTGTTCTGTCAAGTTGCTTACAGCTCAAAGTGACACTATAGGAAAGAATAGAACTGTGCCATAGGGTTTCATAAGCAGCCAAGCACTTAGCTATGATGCCACCAGGGCTCCTTGACTTCATCTCACCAGTTACCAAATACTCATTGACACATATGAGGTTCAAGCCTGTTCCATGCACTGAGGATATAGCAGTGGGCAAGAGTAACACATTTATCACTCTCAGAGCTTACCTTTCATTTTGTGACAAATACTAAACAAATCATTTTTTTAAAAAAAAATAATAACTGTGCAGAGAATTAAAACATGTAAGTGTTAGAGAGTCTTGTTGTAGTTATTGTTGTTAGGTGCCATTGAGTCAGCTCTGACTCATAGCAACCCTATGTACAACAGAACAAAACATTGCCCAGTAATGCATCATCCTCACACTCCTTGCTATACCTGAGCCCACCATTGCAACCACTGTGTCAGTCCATCGCAGTGAGGGTGTTCCCCTTTTTTGCTGACCCTCCACTTTACCAAGCATGATATGCTTCTCCAGGGAATGATTCCTTCTGAAAACATGATAAGATAGGTGAGACAAAGTTTGGCCATTCTTGCTTCCAAGGAGCATTCCAGCTGTATTTCTTATAGCACAGATTTGTTACTAGTTGCCACAAATTCAATTTTGACTCTTGGTGACACCATGCTTGCAGAGTAAAACTGTGCTATACAGGGTTTTAAAGGCTGTGACCTTTCAGAAACAGATTGTGAGGACTGTCTTCCAAAGCACATCTGGGTGGATTTGAAGTGCCAGCCTTCTGTCTAGTAGTCAGACCTTTAATGATTTGCACCATCCAAAGACCCTGTGGAGAGAATCTACTAGGCTGCTTTATGCTGTGACCAGGAGTCCACCCAAGAAGGTGACATGTGATCTGAGATCTGAATAACTAGAAGTAGATCAAACACCATATCAAACTCATTGCTGCCGAGGTGATTCTGACTCAAAGCAACACCTCTTTGGGTTTCCAAGGAGGTATCTCCATGAAAGTAGATTGCCAAGTCTTCCTTCCAAGGAGTAGCTGGTGGGTTTGAACTGCCAGCCTTCTGGTTAGTAGTCAAATGCCTTAGGCAAGTGAATATTAACCCATTGCCATCAAGTCAATTCCAACTCACAGGGACCCCCATTGTGTTTCCAAGGCTGTAAATCTTCATGGAAGTAGATTGCCTTATCTTCCTCCTGTGGAGCAGTGGTTGGGTTTGAAACACCAACCTGCTGGTTGACAGACAAATGCCTTACACACTGCACCACCAGAGCCCCTTAAGTGAATAGTAGGGAGAAGAAATTTCCAGGCAGAGGGAATCACAAATGCAGAAACCCTAACTTCATGAATGGCATGTTTGAGGGTTGAATTATCCACTGTGGGTGGAGGGGAAAAAAGTCAAAATTCTATTTTGGATGTGTGGAGGCATCCACCTGACATATAAAAGGTGCTGCTGTAGGCAGAGGAATGGATGATGAGCCAGTGCTCAAGGGAGATATCAGTCTAAAGATACTGATGGACATCATCTGCATATTGATCACAAACTTACTGATATGACTGAGAGAAACAGAAAACATCCAGAGCATCTTTGGCACTCCAACAAGTAGGAGTTGAGAGGGAGAGGAGGAGCCAGGAAAAAAAAGACTGAGAAGGAAGTTCAAGTAGATAAAGTGAAAACATGGAGAGGTGATGTCTGTTGTGGCAGCTCAGAGGAGAAATAATTTCAAGAAAAAAGGAGTACTAAACTAAGCTGTTGGGAGCTCTGGTAGCATAGTGCCTAAGGCACTTGACTTCTAACCAGAAGGCTGGTGGTCCAAACCCACCAGCCACTCCTCAAAAGGAAGATGGGGCAACATACTTCCGTAGTGATACTGCCTCAGAAACCTAAGGAGGGGTCACTATGAGTTGGGTCTGACTCGACAGCACATAACAAAAAAAACTAAGCTGTAGGCTGGGAGACATCACTGAAGACAAGTACAGAGAAGAAAGAAGGGTGATCTTGACATAGCTCTCTTAGAGGAAGGGAAGGGCTGCTATTTGTGCAATAGAAGAGAGTGAACATCATAGACAGCCCTTTCAGACTGTTTGCTGTGAAAATAAACAGCTGGAGGAGGATATTGGGTTACCATAGAAACAGATTTGTTTGTTTGTATTAAGATAGAAAATATTAGAACAGAGAATTAATTACTGATACAAAATTTAGGGTGGGAGAGACCAATGAGCACAGAAATTAGGAACAACTAAGCAAGACACACTTGCCTGTCAGTTTGTTGTACTATGGTGACTTGAGTGTTGCTGTGAGGCTGCAGACGATGTCACCTGTGTTTCAAATGCTGTTGATTAGTCTCCAACTCAGTGACCTTATGTGTAACAGAATAAAACAATATCTGGTCTGCCACCATCTTCACAATCTTTGCTACACTTGAGCCCATTATCGCAGCCACTGTGTCATCCATCTTGTTGAGGGTCTTTTTCGGTGACCCTCTACTTTACCAAGCATGATATCCTTCTCCAGGTATTGGTCCCTTCTTACATGACCAAAGTACAAAAGACAAAGTCTGGCCATTCTCACTTCTAAGGAGCCTTCTGTCTGTACGTCTTCCAAGACAAATTTGTTCATTCTCTGCCAGTATTTGGCCCCATTAATATCACAGTGAAGCTCTGGTAGTGTAGTGCCTAAGGCACTTGACTGCTAACCAGAAGGCTGGGGATTCAAATCCACCAGCCACTCCTCAGAAGGAAGATGGGGCAATCTACTTACGTAGCGATACAGCCTCGGAAACCCAAGGAGGGGTCACTATGAGTCGGGTCCGACTCAATGGTGCATAGCAACAACAACCACAATATCACAGTGCCTCTGCAAGATGATACATTCCAAAGGGCATATTCAGACCCATGTAGTTCATTCCTCTATCGTCATTCTCAACACAGGGCCTCCTGGGTTATTATTGTTGTTACTTGCCCTTGAGTTGGCTCTTGATTCATTCATAGCAACACATGTACAACAGAAAGAAATATTGTCTGGTCCATCGTTATGATTGTTGGTTTGCTCCAGTCCATTGTTGTAACCGCTGTGTGTTTTGAGTGTTCCAATATAGGGGACTCATCTTCTGGTACAATGTTGTGATCCATAAGGCTTTTATTGGCTGATTTTCAGAAGTAGATCTCCCAGCCTTTTTTCCTAGTCTGCCATAGTCTGGAAGCTTTGCTGAAAATTGTTTCAGTTAATAGATGCTCAGTAAACACTGACTAGAGGAGTGAGTTGAGGGAATTAATAGGTGAAGATGAGCCAGGAGAAGGAAAGGGCATCATGCAGTCTTATTGATGTCAGCCTTATCTAAGCAAATCTCAGAAAAACTCTAAAATCTTTCAGAGACAATGGAAAAGTGGAAGCTTTCCCCCAACTTACAGCTTTATTGGTAAAAAGGCAATAATAGTTTCTAGAGTTCTAGAGGATGTCATGAAGTGGTCACAAGGAGCTCCAACCTTAAGGGAACACAAAATGAAACCAGAGTGACCTTAAACTGAAAGTGAAGAGAATTGAAGAACGTAATATCAACTGCTTTTATTCCTTATTATTAGGGAAACTGAAACGAGAAGTTGGGGAGGGGGGGTTATTAAAGACTTGGAGGTAGACATGGAGGGTTACAGGACCTGAGGAAGAGGGAGACTGCTTGATCCTTACTGATCTGAGTTCTGTAGTCTTGAGCAGAAGAAAAAGCATCCAAAAACAGTCTTATAAGTTAAGAAAGCAGAAAAATATTGCTAATTTTATCTAACACTTTTATATGCATGTAAATTGCTTTCAAATGGCACCAGCCAAAACAGAATTAAAACAAAACAAAACAAGTTTCCATCTTTCTGAATACTTGTATTTTAAAGCTCCCCCCTTTAATCTTACACAAAGATTCTGGGATATTTTTTCTTGTATTTTCTAAAAGGATTTATAATATTATGTTTCTATGACTAGGAGCCTTAGCAGAACTTACTGACCTCCTCAACACAGACTATTGGAGGTGATCCCACCAACCCTCTCCACCTCCATGCTCTCTCCTTTCTTCGGTCTCCACCCTATCACCCTCTTTTGTGGGTTAAAGCTACCACAGTAGAACCAAGCCAAATGCATTCTCTGTCACCAGGTCTATACCTCCTTCCCAGCACCCCACCGCAAGAAGGTGTACTCACCCCTTCCCCTGGGGCTCAGGCACATGACTCTTTGCCTTCCCTCATATTCATATCTGATTGCTGCCAAGCAGTTTTGATTGCACTACCACCATGTCTCTATGTTTATGTGCAGAATATTTAGTGCAGGCAATGCACTCTAGCCACATTTTATTCAAACCAAAAAACCAAACTCACTGCCATTGAGTCGGAGTTAACTCATAGGGACCCTTCCTTGGGTTTCCAAGGCAGTAGCACTACAGAAGTAGATGGCCCAACCTTCCTTCCAAGGAGTGGCTGGTGGGTTTGAACCGCCAGCCTTCTGGTTAGCAGTCAAATTGTATTAGTAGGTATTTATTATTTTCCCAGGCTTTGTGTTAAGGTCATTCATGCAGTAACTTAATTAAGTTTCAATCTTATAATGTAAGTATTATTATTATTATCACTTAATAGATGAGGACACCTAACCTGGATTTCATAGACACTTAAGTAACCTGCCCAAGGCCACCTATGGAACAAGTCCCAGTACTAGGATTTGAGTCTGTGCTATTGACCATGACTCCAAACATGATTCCCAGTATCCAAGGCACTTGAGATGCAAAATTAAGATAAGACTTCTGTGTCATTTGGGGTCTTCTGGGAAGCAGATGAAAAGATGGAATTAGAAGTGCAACAGATTTATTGGTGCAAGAGCCTGAAGGACAAAAGGAAGACAAAACAGAACCATATAGAGAGGGGCCTCAGACCGTGATGCAGATCTGATACCCGTGTTATGAGAAAAGGCAGGAGAAATTTGCTACTGGAATTTGGTCAGGCCAAAGGCAGATTACCCAATAAGAAAATTAAGCTTGGACTTGCTTGAGCTTACTTAGTAATCTGTAGTAAACAGTTTCTCAACATGATAAACTGTTCACTACAGATTACAAAGTAATCTAAGCAATCTGATACTACAGATTACTAAGTAATCCATTGCTGTCAGGGACTGTAAATTTGAAAAGAGGCTTTGATTCTGTAGGAAGGTGAGGTGGATTTGGAAGAGAGATAGATGCCAGCCATACCTAGAAGCATAGTCTTTGATGTGCTGAAAAAAACTTGAAATAGTTTACTACAGATTAATAATTAAGCTTAAGCAAGCCTGTGCTTACCTTGCTTATTGAGTAATCCACCCCAAGTCAGAGGTGGTAACAAGGCCAGCCTAGATTCAAGGGGAGGAAAAATTGACTTCACCTCTTCAGAGGGGAGGTCTCTGAGTGGTGCGTATGATTTGCTGTAGCTATTAATTAAAAGGTTGGTGGTTAGAATTTACCCATCAGCACAAAAGAAGAAAGGCCTTGGCAAACTGCTTCTATAAAAATTACAGCCTTTGAAAACCCTACAAAGCAATTCTACTCTTACAGCACATGGTGTTATGGTTACCTACTGCCACTCTGACAAGAATATACCACAAATGGGATATTTGAACAAACAGTAGTTAATTCTCTTACAGTTTGGAGGCTTTAAGTCCGAGTTCAAAGTTCCAGGCTCTAGGGGCTGGGTCAAAGCCCCTCAACCTTGGCTTCAGCCCTGCTTCCTGCTCCTGGCCCACTGGAGCTAGAGGTTTTTCTTCATTCAGACAGCTAGCTACTGGCTGCTGAGACTGACAAGCCCATGGTCAAAAAGGAAAAAGGCACAGTCCGATGTTATCAAACCACATGTCAGCCATTGATTCAAGTCTATTGAAAGTTCCAAGATCAGCAGAATAATGATACAGCTACATGCAGGGTTCACACATGCCATATATATATATTTGTTGTTGTTGTTGTTACGTGCTGTCGAGTCGGACCCGACTCATAGCAACCCCTCCAAGGCAGTATCACTACAGAAGTAGATTGCCCCATCTTCCTTCGGAGAAGTTGCTGGTGGGTTTGAACCACCAGCCCTCTGGTTAGCAGTCCAGTGCCTTAGGCACTATGCTACCAGAGCTCCTATATATATATATATATATATATATATATATATATATATATATATATATATATATACATATATATATATATATATATATAATGACCAAACACACTTCTGAGGTGGTATCACTACGACGGAAGTAGATTGCCCTATGGAAGTAGATTGCCCTACCTTCCTTCTGAGGAGTGGCTGATGGGTTTGAACTGCCAATCTTCTGGTTAGCAAATGCCTTAGGCACTATTCCACCACAGCTCCCATATTCGCATATACACACATATAAAACCCAAGGTTTAATTTAGAAATAAATGTAAAATATTTAAATGTTACCAAGATTCAAAAAATTAGAAATACATGGTTATTTGTAAGCCATTGATAATGTTTGGAATTGAATAGGCAGTGAGTTCATAGGTATTTAAAAATAAATAAATAAATATCAGAAGAGAAAAAGAAGTTTTGAATAATGGAAGAAATGTACCACATTCCTGAACAAGATCATTCAATATTGTAAAAGTGTCCTTTCTCCATAAATGCAACTATAATATTGATTCAATTCAAATGAAAATCACCATGCGATTTTTGGATTTGGAAGGAGTTTGTTTTTTGTGGGCTAAAAGTGAGGGAGCTAAGGAGTGATGGTGACAGGATGAGTCAAATGTTTCCTTGGCAAAAAAAAAATACATGGATGGAGTTAACAGAGGACATATTGGAAATGTACCGTGATGACAGAGTTCTTATCTTAACAAATTTAAAATTTATTTTGAAGCTACAATAATATAAGACAATTTAGTCAGATTCAGGAATAATCAGTTAGAGAAGAAAATCTATGAGAAGATTCAATTATATATATGAAGGAAGAATTAAGAATATAATCAAGGTAGCAGGTCCAATGAGAAGAGACGGTATAGATTACATAATAAATGATGTTGGCACAAGTGGTCAATCATTTAGAAGAAAATACTGTTACAGCCTGTAATGTATAGAATTGTGCTCCAAAAATATATATATATTGTAACTCCCTATACTTGTGGATGTAATAACATTTGGGGAAAGGGTTTACTTCATTGTGTTACTGAGGCCATATCAGTGTAGGGTGTGTCATAAGCCTATCACCTTTGATACATAAACCAAGCTGATTAAACACAGGTGGGGAAAGATAGATGCCACACTAGATATCCAAGGAACCAAGAAATAGAAACTGAAGAGAGGCAAAGACCTTCCCGCAGAGCCAACAGAGAGCTGGCATCCTAAATTTGGACTTCTAGCCTCCTAAACTGTGAGAAAATAAATTTCTATTTGTTAAAGTCACCCCTTATGGTATTTCTGTTATAGCAGCACTAGACAACTAACACAGAATTTGGTGCTGGAAAGTGGGGTGCTACTCTAACAAATAACTAAAATGTGGAAGTAGTTTTGGAATTAGGTAATGGATAGAGAAGCTGGAGGAATTTTGGTGTGCTTAATCATAAGACCCTAGATTGCCTTGAAGAGACTGCTAATAGAACTATGAATGTCAAAGGTAATTTTGGTGTGGGCTCAGAAAGAAGTGAGAAAGGGCATAGAAAAATTCTCTAGCATCTTAGAGAATGAATATGGCACATTAGATAGAATGTTGCTAGAAATATGATGTTAAATGTGCTTCTGGTGAGAATCTAAAAGGAAATGATGAACATGTGATTGAACAATGGAAAAAGGATGATTCTTGTTATGCACTGGCAAAAAAATTGTCTAAATGATGTTCAAATGTTCAGTGGAGTGTACAACTTGTAAGTGATGAACTTAGATATCTAGCTGAGGAAATTTCTAAGCAAGATACACGTTTTTGGTTTCTACTTAATGCTTATAGTGAAATACAGGAAAAAAAGAGATGGACTTAAAAATGAACTGTGCAAAATGAAACAAAACTCAAATATTTGAAAAAGTCTGTCATACAAACTAGAACTTTTATCAAGGATGTGGCTACACAATCTTTTGTTAAAGAGATTAAGCCCGTGATTGATCTAACCAACTCCCACAGCAAAAATCTAATCAACTTAAACTGAAGAGGACTGAGAGGGGATGAAAAGAAGGAAAATTATCTGTCACTTGGAATTCTACTGGCAGGAAACCGGCCAAAAGTGCCACATCTGCTGCCCTACAAGAAAAGAAAAGGACTATTCTGGGAGCAGATCAGAGATCAGCAGAAATGTTGGAAGAAGCATGGGGAGCAAGGCTACTTTGGTTTCAAAGGATGAAGCTGTGGTCTTCTAGGTCTGAATGATTTCAAAAAGTGGAGACATGGCTGCCTAGATTTCATAAAGTAAAATCTCTACCAACTCAGTTTGAAGGGTGAGGTTGCCATTCACTTAAGCCAAGAGGATGGGGCTGCTACCCAAAGCTGAGGGGGAAGGGTTACCTTGCTCAAAGGCCAAGAGAATGAGGTCAATACCCAAAGCTGAGGGGTCAGGGTTGTCATGCCTTGGGGCAGGAGAATTGTGTCTGCAAGGGTCAAGAAGGTGGGGTCACCATGTCAGACTAACTGGAAGAATAGTGTCACCCAAAACCAAGGGAGCAGAGTTACTGCTCCAGTGGGTTTGGAAGGCAGGGCTGAAGCCCAGGGCCAAGGGCCCTTCATCCACACAGCATGGCTAACACTTGGAGTCTGGAACTGTAGCCATTGCCCAGATGGTTCTAGAAAGCAGAAGATTGTTTTCAAGCCCTGAGAGCTAATGCAATTTGTTTTGCTGGGTTTTGGACTTGCTTGGTGCCTTGTATTGGTTACTTCTGTGCTTCTCTAAGAGAAACTATACCATAGATGGGATGGCTTTAAAAAACAGGAGTTTGTTTCCTTATAGTTTGGAGGCTTTAAGTCTGAGTTCAAAGTGCCAGGCTCTAGGGACTGGGTGAGAGCCCCTCAACCTTGGGCTTCAGCTCTGCTTCCTGCTCCCAGCCCACTGAAGCTGGAGGTTTTCCTTCACTCAGGCAGGAAAAGTGTTGTAATTCCTGACTCCTATACTTGTGTATGTAATCTCATTTGGGAATAAGGATTTCTTTATTATGTAAATGAGACCATATCAGTGTAGGCTTTATCTGAAGCCAATCATCTTTGAAATGAAAACCAAACTAGTTAGGCACAGAGAAGAAAGCAGACAGAGTGTGTGATAGTTAAGGTTATGTGTCAATTTGGCTGGGCCTGATTTTCAGTGGCTGGGCAGCTTGTTGTAGTTATTCCCCATGATGAGACCGGTAATAAACTCCATGGTAGAATCTGCCCTGAGTAGCTGAGTAGCTGCTTTAGGGATGTAGTCTGCTTCCAGTATATAAGGAGAAGCTTTGAGAATAGTCTTGAGCTTTTTGGCACGCTTGGACCCTGCGTGTAGCAGTCTTCATTCAGCAGCCTGTCACGTTTCCTGTTGATCTTGGGACTGTCTCTGGACTTGAACTAGTGGCCTTCCATGTTGTTTGTTAATCTTGGGACTGTGCCATTTTGTTTGTTGAACTTGGTTTTGTCAGCCTCAGCAGCCAGCAGCTGCCTGAGTTAAGAGAAGCCTTCAGCTTTAGTGGGCCAGGAGAAGAGTCAGAGGTGAAGCCCAAGGTTGAGGGTCTTTCACCCAGCCCCTAGAGCTGGCATTTTCAACTAGGACTTCTAGCCTGCAAAACTGTAAGAGAATAAACTCCTGTTTGTTGAAGCCATCCATTTGTGGTATTTCCATTGGAGCAGCACTATAGAACCAAAGCAGAGAAGACAGATGTCATGCCACATTAGGTCTCCAAGGAACCAAGAAATGAAAGTTGAAAAGAAGCTCAGAAGTTCTTCCAGAGCCATCAGAAACAGAATGCCTTCCTTCTAGAGACAGAACACTGAATTCAGACTTCTACACTCCTTGTGTAGAAATTGTGAGAAAATAAATTGCTGTTTGTTAATGCTATCCACATGAAGTTATTCTGTTATAGTGGCACTAGATAAGACAGAACCCTATATAATACTAACCACAAGATAAAGGAAAATTAAATGTAAGGAAATGAAAGGTATGTAAAATAAAGTTGTTGCTATGTACTGTCGAGTTGGACTTGACTCATACCAACCCCTCCTTGGGTTTCTGAGGTATCACTGTAGAAGTAGATTGCCCCATCTTCCTTCTGAGGAGTGGCTGATGGGTTTAATTTTCAGCCTTATGGTTAGCAGTCAAGTACCTTAGGCACTATGCTACAGAGCTCCCATGTAAAACAAAGTAGATTAGTATTTTTATAGACATGTGACATAGATCTTTCTAAGCTTTAAACAAAGAAAGAAGATGGATAGACTTTGCTAATAAAACTTTATTCAGAATGGTGGTTCAAACCCACCAGCCATTCTATGAAGAAAGATTGGGCAGTCTATTTCCAAAGAAATACTGCCTGAGAAACCCAAGAAGTAGTCACTAGGAATTGAAACTGACTCAATGGCAGTAAGTTTCGTTTTTGTTTGGTACATCCAAATACTAAATAAATACATACATTTAAAAAAAGAAAATCACCTTGAGAAGAAGTCAAACTATCCTTATTTGCTGATGATATGATCCTA
>NW_006921750.1:1130552-1145649 GCF_000298275.1 Orycteropus afer afer | reverse complement strand
GTGGGAGGGGAGCTGTTGCATTGTGGTAAATTGTGGTCAATGTCATGAGACAAAGTGTATGTGAACTGCTGTATGGAAAGTGAATTTGTTCTGTAAATCTTTACCCAAATCACAATTTAAAAAAAAAAAAAAAATCACCTTGAGGAAAATGTTTGCAAGATACATATTCTTAAAAGGTCAATGTCCTCACTATCTAATTAATCATTATGGAAAAAAATAATAATAATTCACAACACAATACAGTATTGGGGTTAGTCATGATTTTTATTTTCCTCTTTTTGCTCATTTTTTTTTCTGTTTTCTATACCAATAAAAAGAAAAATATCTATTACTTCTATAGAAAAAAACTTTTCAAAAAAGGGACAAGTTTTTTTCTTGCTGGGGGTTGGTAACCTAAGCTTCTTATGAAAGGACAGTGAAGTTCCTTCCTTTGCCTCCTCCAGCCAACTCTTTATCTTGGGACAGAAAATGTGCATATATCATCTCCTGCAATTCTCATAAAAACCTCAAATGGGGTGCTGTTATACCCTAAAACTACAAACAAGAAAACTAAACCCCAGAGAAGTTCAGCATGTTTCCCAAGACCACACAGCAATAAACAGTAGAATTAGAACTGGATCCCAGGCTCAACTGACCAAAAACTAGGTAGATACCAAAAATCTTTCCAAGCCTTTCCAAGGCTCATTTTAAAACTGTTAGTTTGAGATAAAGAAGGTCTGAGTTCTGATCCTGGCTTTGCCCTCAACTATTGCTATGTGTGGCCTTGACAAGTCTCTTCATCTGTCAGACCCTCAGTGTCATCTGTACAATGAGAAGTAGATTGGCCTAAATGGTTTTCACATTCCTGCCTATTCAGACATATGAGAGTTCTGTTCTCTTGAAAGGCCATCTCAAGGACCACCCTGCATTGACCAACACCCAAGACCAAAGGTCAGCATCAGTGGCCTTGCGAATTAGAAAAGATGGCAGCACACAATGCCTCATCCCCTGGCCCACCTTGAACTCTTCATGGATCCACTTCTCCGGAACTTTGACAGCGTTGTGGTCTTCCATCTCCACTTTCCACTTCTCAGCCAGGATCCGGGCTTTCTCATTGGCCAGTGCATCCCGGAACTTCTTAGTGATCTCTGCCTCCTTCTGTCTCCTTCCAAAACAGCACGAGCAGGTATAAGTTTGACAGATCATGTGAAAACAGAGTTTCAAACAAAATAATTGAGCAAAGTTTTTCTGGTCTATCAGTATGGCAAATATCTGAGGTCAACAAAACTCAGTGTTGGCACTGGTGTGGAGAAATAAATGACACTGTCCTGTATGGGATTATAAGTCAGCCGAATCATTCTGGAAGTCAAGAAATCAAGAGTCAGAAATTACATTTCTCACAAAGTTTAAAAAGATGTACGTAGGAGATGTTCATCAGAGTATTTTTATACAATAAAAATAGTACAAAACCCAAATGTTCATCAATAGTACCAATAAATTAGATTTCTCATATACTATCTAGTAATCCTAAATAATGCTGTGAGTCAATATTAATCAATATGTTAAGATGTGACTAAGCAGTTTATAAAGCATGTGTCACCTAAATGCTCACTGTGATTATCTTAGGTTGTGGGGTATTGAATTGTTCTTTAATTTATTCTTTTATAGTTTATAATATTTTACAATTAAAATGCTCATTAAAAATTGAGGAGAAAATGTTGCAGTTAACTGCATATGGATTTTCAAGTTCAGTGGGAAAAAAAAAAAAAAAAAAGTTGTTTATGAATGGATTCTGACTCCAAACTTCATGGCAGTGCTCAGCTGTCTGTCTTCTCTGAAGAATGTGAGTGACATAAAGAGGACTAGGTAGATACCAAAAGTGAATCCAAACTATTATAACATATTGTAAATATACTGAATAACCCAGGGAGAGAAAAAGCACGTCAATGTAGTCTCAGTGAATCTAAACTATATTCTCCTGAGAGAGCTATGTCCACACCACAGATGTGGAAACTGAGACCCCAGGTCAGCTAATTACAAATTGGTGGAGCCAGGATTTGAACCCACAAAGTTTACCTGAAGCAAGACTATGATGCTTTGGTCAGAGCTCAAAATAGCCAGCCAGATGCCTGGCACCTTTTTCCTCCCAGCCACAAGCTACTGTCCTCAGCAGGGCCCGACCCCAAGGCTCCAGTCTCTGGCCCTACTCAACACACTTGCCAACCCCCTGAGCCTCTCACCAGAGCTCCTCAGCTTCCCTCTGCGCCTGCAGCCGAGCTCGCTCTGTGATCAACTCCTTGGCGATCTCCTCGTAGGGCTTGTCACCAGGACCCTCTCCCATGATCCAGACCCAGACCTCTCCATCTGCACCTAGGAGCCACTGGATGTGCTTGTCACTTGCTGCTTCACAACAAAAGGAGAAACAGGATTGAGTTCTTGATAGTAAGGAATGACCTAAGCTGGCTGATGGTATACAATCAACACATCCCTCTACAGAGCATTCTCACCTCATAAAGGATTCCAGAGTGATATTGGCTTGAGTGCAGGGCCACAATTCTCCCCACTCTCATTTTCCCTAGGGAGCAATACAGCAGCCAGCTCAGTCTCCTGGAGCAAGGTATCCAAGACCAAGTTTTCCAGAGACCTTCATTATAGAGAATAGCAGGTAACAGCCCAGCACTCTCAAGAGATTGAATGTCACTCCCAGGCCAAATAGTCTGAAGCCAGTGTGCATTTTCTGCACTCTCACGCACTTTCCCACTTAAGTTGCCAGATCCAGAAACCTGGGCTCTGGAGTCTCCTTTAGGAGGAGCAACCCAAGAAACCTCACCCACATCACACTGTGATGTGAGCACATATAAAACTCTGTTTAATAAGACACTCAGTGTGCCTATTGCAACAGCTTCCATCGGCTACTGTTATTAATTGAGTTGTGCCCCCAATAAAGTATATATTAGAATCCTAACCCCTGTACCTGTGATCCTAATTTGGAAATACAGTTTTCTTTGTTGTGCTAATTAGATCATACCCAAAAAGAGGTATTCTAAACCTAATCATCTCTGAGTTACAAAAAGAGTAGATTAGACACAGGGATTTGCATACAAAGAGGGAAGACAGATGCTATGTGAGGATCTTCTGTCAGCAAGGAACTAAGGAGTGCCCAAGACTACTGGTAGCATAGTGCCTAAGGCACTTGATTGCTAACCAGAAGATGAGCGGTTCAAACCCACCAGCCACTCCTCTGAAGGAAGATGGGGCAATCTACTTCCGAAGTGATACTGCCTAAGCAACCCAAGGAGGGGTCGCTATGAGTCGGGTCCGACTTGACGGCACATAACACCAACAGTAACAACACCTAAGAGGAAGGAATATATTCCACCAAGGACCTGATTTAGACTTTTAGCCTCTAGAACTGTGAGAAAATAAATGTCTATTTTTTAAAGGCACTCCCTTGTGGTATTTGTGTTGCAGCACTAGGAAACCAAGACAATTACTGTGGTTAATAAAAAAATTTATCTGTAAAGTGAGGTGCTGCTGAAACAGAAATATAAACTATGTGTCATTGCCTTAGCAGTTGAGGAGCACTCTAGATGGCTGGTGGCCCATGTTATGTTACAGAAAAGAATTTGGTGATATTGCTAGACACTCTAACTTGAAAATCTGGCCCCTGTCTTTCTTCTTATAAGAGAAGAGTTTGGAAAATAGAATGTTAATGGTATTTGTTGCCAGAGGCTGAATTTGGCAAAGTATTCCACCAGCCTTTTGGTTAGCAGTCAAATGTCTTAACCACTACACCATCAGAGCTCCCAATTAAGAGAAATAAGTTCAAGAAAGCTTTTGATGTTTTGCAATAAAAAGAAAAAGAAATATGACACAGAGTTGGGACTTTGAGGATTAGAAAAACCATCTTCTAGGGTCCAAATTGCAAGAGATGGGATTTGTAAAGAACCCAGTAAAACTTGTAAGGTGAACAGTGGCCTGGGGCAAAGAGTAGTGAAAGAATGAGAATATGCTCCACAGATCTCAACTACAAGAGTGTGATTGGCCAGGGTCCAGCTGCACTCTGAAATCCAGCACCAGATATGGCACTAAAGCCATGTCTCCCAGAAGCTACTCCCACCATTGACAACTGAGCATGGCAGGTTGGTTGCTGAGACACATGGACTCCTCTGATGGTCATCTCTGAGTCAAGGGTTCCCCAAGCTCGGCAAGTCTTCTCTGGACTGCACAGCTGGCTGCAAGACCTTTGCCAACCTTCTTTCCCTCTTCCCTTCACACAAGGTCAAGCTTACATCTTACTTTCCCTGGGCTGCCATAACAAAGTACATCAAATTAAGTGACTTATAAGAAATTTACCTTCTCACAGTTCTAGAGGCTGGGAGTCCAAAATTGTGTTATCTGCCATATTGATTCTTTCTGTGGCTTTGAAGAAAAATCTCTTCCATCCCACTCTCTTAGCTTCCAGCAACAACCAGCAATCCTTGGCATTCTGATTTCTGACTCTCTCTTCATATGACTGTCTTCCCACTTTCCATCTCTGTGTATTCTCTTTTATAAAGGTCACCATTCATATTGGATTAAGATTAGAGGTATATCTATGGAAAATAGCACCTGTGACAAGCACTAAAATTTTGCCCCTCTAAACATCTGACACCTATCTTTTATATAACTTTAACATAGTATCAGCCCAAAAAGACCAGTCAAAATCAACCTTTTACTTAACACATTATGGCACTACATGAAAATTACAAGTGCACCTTCATTCTTCTACTGATGAAAATTGGCATATGATGTGCTCAGAGGAATTTTTTTCTGTTTCTTATCTTTCTGCACTCAACAAAGCAAGATTTCAGTCTGTCTTGACCCATGGGGGCTCGCAAATATGAAAGTATTAGTTTTAACTTGCTGAGTGATCTCTCACAGGTAGTAATGGAAACTCCCATGGTTAATAGAAACTGCTCAGTAGTGCCCCCCTTCAAGTGGCACCTAGAGCATATGCCATACTTGTCATACCTTAGCTATACCTCTGATTAGGACCCATTTTATTCCATTTAACCTTGTGTTAACTGATAACATCTTCAAAGACCCTATTTTCAAACATTCTAAACAGGTCATGTTCACAAGAACTTGTTGTTAAGATTTCAACATATCATTTGGGGGGACACAATTCAATCCATAGCAATCTAATGAGTCTCCCAGCCTCCTCCGGTGTCCAGCTTCCCCCTCCCCTGCCAAACATTAGCTTTAATAAAATCTTCACATGTTGTCTCAGGCTGGGTTTTCTGGGAACTCTGGTGGCATAGTGCCTAAGTATTTCACTCCTAACCAGAAGGCTGGCAACAGAGAGGCAAAATCAGTGAAGCTTAAAGAGAGAAAGAGAGAGGTTTATTTTGGGGAAATCACTAACACAGTTGTAGAGGTTGGCCAGTCCCAAGTTCATGGGTCAGATGTCAAATTGGAAGTTTTCCCTGACTCAGCAGCTGCAAAGGCTGACGAACTTCAGTAGGCAGTATATATAGCAAGCTTTGGCAGATGATGAATCCAAAATTGTCCCAGAAAACAACAGATTACTGGCTCATAGGTTGCAAAGGCAACAATCCTAAAGTTGGAAGTCAATGTGGCAGGCTGGTTAAGCTCCAAGAGCCAGAGATGATGATGAATTAGATGTAAAATCCAGATCCAGCAAACAGTCAGAGAATGTTCCCAGGATATCTATCTATCTATCTATCTATATCTATATCTATATCTATATCTATCTATCTATCTATATCTATATCTATATCTATATCTATATATATATATATAGATATATACATTGGAAACAAGCTACACCTCTGAGGAAACTCTCTTTCAACTGAGTGGATTACATCACAGCTGCTTGGGCCATTTAGAATCATGGTCTCGGCAAGTTGACACACAACCTTAACTATCACATATGTTTAATTTCATCCCAATCTCTGCTGCTCAGGGAACCTAGACTAACACAAGCATGTTAAGAGTGTGAGCTCTTGAACCAGGAGGCAGGAAGATGGTGTCATGCCTATAACCTGCACATTTGAGGCCTCTACCAACTTAATCCATGAGCAACAGGTAAAGCAGATAGAAATAATGATACTAGAGTTATGAGCAACCAAGGAGAAGATAAAGTATGAGATGTAGTGAAAGTGGAAGAAAAGAGCAGATTAAACAACTGGGAAAAATAAATGAACCCACCTAGTTGGCAGAGACAGAGATGGAGACAACTCATTAGAAATGCAAAAGAGGTCAGGAAAGGGAAGGAGGAAGAGGGAAAAAAACATCACAGAAACCACAGAGGCACTGGGGACTCAGTATACCCAAACAGGAGTTTTGGGTGGCAAACTTGGGCTCTGAGTGAGTAGATAACATTACTGAGAACTGGATCAAGACCTCCCTTGCCTTGTGCTGCCACGGAGTCCAGAAAGGAGTAGGGGAAAGGGAGAAACTCCCTTCAAGTAGGCAGAGTCCAAGAGCAAGTGCACATCAGTGGGCTGGGGTTCAACTCTTCCACAAAAACTTTTAGCACAGAGTGGACCAGGTTACTGGGTTTTTGCAGTTTTTCAATCCAAGTGGAAAGCAGTGGCCCTCTACCCATTGGGGTCTCTGTCAATTTTTAATCATGGGTCTTTAATTGACAGTAGGATGTCATCATTAGTAGACTGCTCAGAAAGATGCAAACTACCCTGTCTGTGCCTCCAAATACAAAAAAAAAAAAAAAAAAAAAAATCTCCTTCTACTTTTCTACTAAGGAGCTTAATTCTGTCCCATTCGCTTTTTTTCCTTTTTGTTTTTCTTTCTTACTTTTCTCCCCTGCCTTATCCAATAGAAGGAACACATTAAACTTCCACCAGGCAACAGGA
Organism: Orycteropus afer afer; assembly: GCF_000298275.1. Lineage (NCBI taxonomy): Eukaryota > Metazoa > Chordata > Mammalia > Tubulidentata > Orycteropodidae > Orycteropus > Orycteropus afer. The sequence continues at coordinate 1,138,792 of NW_006921750.1, read as the reverse complement.
GTTACTACACTGAACACTTCACTCAATGTACAAATAACACCAATAGCTCCTGAACCACAGAATCAACAATAGATGGTAGGCAAAGCATGCTCACCCCAACTCCACATCCTCTTCATTACAAACAAAGACCTGCACCCACATCACCATCAGTGATTCCACCAATACATAGAGTTGGAGAGGAAATCAGTATAGCCAAGTTAGTAACCAAAAAAGTACACCTGCCCCTCACTCCCATATATAGTAAAACATAAAATCAGGGTGGAACAAATCAATATGTAACTAATAATCAAATACAACAATCTCAAAATGTCTAGGAAACAACAGAAAACCTCAAATAAAAGAAAACAAGACAATAGAAACAAAAGCCCAGGCTAAAGAATTGTCTATATGTTAGAAGAACAAGTAATAGAACTATCTTAGAAGGAATTCAGAAGGTATCAAGGAATATCAGACACTCCAAGAGTTCAAGGAAACCATAAACAGAAACAATGAGAAGACAGACAGTACCCTGGAAGAATTCAAGAAAATCATTCAAGACCAAAATTTGTTGATAAATACACAAATAGAACTCATACAAAAACAGCAATTAGAAATCCAGAAGGTAAATACTAACATTGCAGACACAGACAACACAGTAGAAGGACCAAAGAGTAGACTAGAACTGACTGAAGAATGCATGTCCCAAATAGAAGACAAATCCTTTAAGGACAGCCTATATGAAGAAAAATCAATACAGAGATTTAAGAGAATTGAAGAGAACCTGAGTTATATGGGATAACATGAAAAGAAACAACATATGCCTGATTTGAATACCAGAACAAGAAGAGGAAAAAAATACACTGAAAAAATTGCCAAAGACTTGCTAACAGAAAATTTCCCCCATATCATGAAGGAAGAAAAGATAACTGTCCAAGAAGCTCAGCAAACCCCATACGGGATAGATCTCAAGAAAAAGTCACCAAGACGTATCATAATCAAGTTCTCCAAAACCAAAGAAAAAGAAAGAATATTGAGAGTAGCTCAGGAAAAACTTAATGTCACCTGGAATGGACAACAAATAAGACTAAATTCTGATTTCTCAGCAGAAATTATGCAGACAAGAAGGAAATGGAATGGCATATAAAACCTTGAAGGAAAACACTTCCAACCAAGAATTATATATCCAGCCAAACTGTCCCTTAAATATGAGGTTGAAATCAAGACATTCTCAGACAAACAGAAATTAAGGGAATTTGTAAAAACCAGACCAACCTTACAAGAAATGATAAAGGGAGTCTTTCTAATAGAGATCCCACAACAGAGGATAAAAAACTAAAATCAAGACATCTCCACTTAGAAATCAAACCAAAAATAGATAGTTAAAATAAGCTCATAAAATAATGTACATAGAGAAAGAAGGGAGTCAATCTGCAGATGACACCAGCAACAAAGCAAGTAGAGGGAATAAAAGTTTGAATTACAAAACTTCCAAATGGAGATGAAGACAGGACAATGTCTTGACAGAACTGACTGCCCTAAAGTAAGGGAGATAAGAATTTACTTTAGGGTAACCACAAAGAAACTTAACCCTCCTAAGCAAACTCAGAAAGAAGGAAAACATATGTGCTTAATAAGCACAAAACTAACAATAATGAAGAAAAGAGAAGAAACACTTGATAACAAAATGAGCTCAGCACAGGAAAATATGTGGAACAAGGAATTCACTAAAAACACAACAAAAACACAATAGAATGACAGCAATAAATTCAGACCTAACATTAATTACACTCAATGTGAATGGACTAAATGCAGCAGTCAAGAGAAAGAGAGTGGCAGATTGGATGAGGAAAGAAGATCCACCAATATGCTGCCTACAAGAGAACCACCTTAGACACAAAGACAAAAACAAATTAAAAATTAAGGGGTGGAAAAAAGTATATCAAGCTAATGGCAACAAAAAAGAGCAGGTGTGGCAATATTAATTTCTGATAGAAGAGACTGCAAGGTGAAAAACAACATAAAGGACAAAAAATTACATTATATAATGCTAAAATGATAAATTGACCAAGAAGACATTACCATAATTAATATCTATACCAAAAACCAAACTTACTACCATCAAGTTGATTCGACTCATAGTAACCCCTCCTTGGGTTTCCTAGGCAGTATCTCTGTGGAAATAGATTGCCCAATTTTATTTGCGAGGTGTGGCTGCTGAGTTTTAACTACCAGCCTTCTGGTTAGCAGTCAAATGTGTTAGGCACTGTGCCATCAGAGTGCCCAATTAATATCTATGCACACAATGAAAGAGCTCCAAAATGCATAAACCAAATATTAATTGAATTGAAAGAAAAAACAGACAACTCTACAATAGTAGTAAGAGACTTTAATGCACCACTTTCAAGGAGAGAAAGAACTACAAAAAAACTCAACAAAGATATAGGAGAATTCAACAACACAATCAACAAATTTGACCTCATAGACATATACAGAGCACGCCACACAACAAAAGTACAATACACATACCTCTCCAGTGCACACGAATCATTCTCCAGAATAGACCATATGTTAGGACACAAAACAAGCCTCAATAAATTCAAAAACATTGAAATACTACAAAGCATCTTCTCAGATCACATTGCTATAAAATTAGAAATCAATAGTAGGATGATCAAGGAAAAAATATCAAATATTTGGAAATTGAATAATACATGGCTCAAAATCTACTGGGTAACAGAAGAAATAAAGTGTGAAATAAAAAACTTCCCAGCAACAAATGAGAATGAAGATACAATTTACCAAAACCTTTGGGACACAGTGAAAGCAGTACACAGAGGTCAATTTATAACAATAAATGTACACATCAAAAAAGAGGAAAGAATAAAAATCAACACTTTAACTCAACAACTCCAACAATTAGAAAAAGAAAAACAAAACAGAAAACAAACAAACAAACAAAAAGTAGAGAAAATCAACAAAACAAGAAGCTTGTTCATTGAAAAGATGAACTAAAATTGACAAACCACTGGCAAATTTAACAAAGGAAAAGGAAAAGAAGATTCAAATAACATGACTAAGAAATGAAAAGGGTGACATCATAACAGAACCAACTGACATAAAAAAAGATAATAACAGAATATAATAAAGAATTATACTCCAACAGGGAGCTCTGGTGGCATAGTGCCTAATACATTTGACTGCTAACCAGAAGGCTGATGGTTCAAACCCATCAGCCACTCCTCAGAAGGAAGATTGGACAATCTATTTCTGTAGAGATACTGCCTCAGAAACCCAAGGAGGGATAGCTATTAGTCAAATTGAATTGATGGCAGTAAGTTTAGTTTTTTTGGTTTGGTACTCCAACAGATTCAAGAACCTAGACAAGTTTCTAGAAATGCAACACCTACCTAAACTGTCCCAGTTAAAGACAGAAGACTTGAACAGACCCATAACAAAAGAAGAAATTGAGCAGGTCATTAAAAAAAAGTAGTCCTAGTCCAGATGGCTTCACTGAAGAATTTTACCAAATACTCAGGGAAGAGTTGACACCTATACTACTCAAACTATTCCAGAACATAGAAAAATATGGAATTCTGCCAAATTCATTCTATGAAGCAAGCATAACACTGATACCAAAACCAGGGGAAAACTGAAAAGGAAAACTACAGATCAATATCTCTCATGAATAAAGATGCAAAAATCTTCAACAAAATCCTAGCCAACAGAATCCAACAACATATCAAAAAAAGAAATAATACATCCTGACCAAGTGGGATTCATACCACACATGCAAAGATGATTCAACATCAGAAAAACAATCAATGAAACCCACCACATAAGCAAAACAAAAGCAAAGAACCATAAAATCATATCAATCAATGCAGAAAAAGCATTCAATAAAATCCGACACCCATTTCTGTTCAGAACTCTCAGCAAAATAAAGATTGAGGGGAAAATCTTCAATATCATAAAGGGCATATACACAAAGCCAACAGCCACATTGTTGTTAACAAAGAAAGACTCGAAACATTCCTCTTGCAAACAGGAACCAGACAAGGATGCCCTCTATCTCCACTTCTCTTTAATATCGTATTGGAAGTCCTAGCTAGGGCAATAAGGCAAGAAAGAGAAATAAAAGGCATCCAAATGGACAAAAAGGAAGTAAAACTATCTCTATTTGCAGAAGACATGATTCTATACATAGAAAACCCAAGAGAATTAGCAAAAAAAATTACTGGAACTAGTAGAGAGGTTCAGCAAAGTGGCAGGATACAAGGTCAACATACAAAAACCAGGTAGATTCCTCTACATCAACAAAGAGATCTCTGAACAGGAAATAAAGAAAACTATACCATTTACAATAGCTACTAAAAAGATAAAATATTTAGGAATAAATCTTACCAGAGACACAAAAGATCTATACAAAGAAAACTACAAAACACTGCAAAAAAACTACAAGGGATCTACATAAATGGAAGAGCTTGCCTTATTCATAGATAGGAAGTTTGAATATGGTGAAAATGTCAATATTACCCAAAGCAATCCACACATTCAATGCAATCCGATCCAGATACCATCAACATTTTTTAAAGACATGGAAACCCCAATTATTAATTTCAAATGGAAAGAAAAGAGACCTCGGATAAGCAAAGTACTGCTGAAGAAGAAAAAAAGTAGGAGTTTTCACACTCCTGGATCTCAAAACCTACTATACAGCCACAGCAGTCAAAATAGTATGGTATTGGTACAATGATAGACAGATAGAACAATGGAACAGAATCAAAAACCCAGAAGTAAACCCATCCATCTTTGGACAGCTAATCTTTGACAAAGGACCAAAACCCATTAAATGGGGGGTAGATTGATAGCCTCTTTAACAAATGGTGCTGGCAAAATTCGATATTCACTTGCAGAAAAATGAAACAAGACCCATACCTCATCCCATACACAAAAACAAACTCAAGTTGCATCAAAGATGTAAATGTAAAATCCAAAACTATAAATATCATCAAAGATAAAATAGGGGCAAATCTAAGGACCCTAATCTATGGCATAAAGAGCCTATCAAGCCTTGCCCAAAATGCAGAGGTAGTGGAAGAGAAGCTAGATGACTGGGACCTCTTAAAAATTAAATTCTTATGTGCATCGAAAGAAATCTCCAAAAGGGTAAAAAGAGAACCTACAGATTGGGGAAAAAAATATTTGGCTATGACATATCGGACACAGGACTTATCTCCAATATGTATAGAAAACTTTAACACCTCAACACAAAAAAGACAAACAACCCAATTCAACAATTGGCAAAGGATATGAACAGACACATGATTAAAGAACACATACTGGCAGCCAACAAACACATGAGGAGATGATCACAATGTTTAGCCATTAGAGGAATGCAAATCAAAACAAAATGAGATGTCATCTCACCCCAGCAACAATAGCAAAGTTCAACAAGACACAAAAGAACAAATGCTGGTGAGGTGGCAGAGAGATTGGAACTCTCAAACACTGCTGGTGGGACTGCAAAATGGTATAACCATTATGGAAAGAGCTAGGGCGTTTCCTTAAAAAGCTGAAAATAGAAATACCATTTGATCCAGCAATTCCAATAGTAGGAATATATCCTAAAGAGATGAGAGACAGGACACAAACAGACTTATGCACACCCATGTTCATCACAGCACAATTCACTATACCAAGAGATGGAAATAATCTAAATGCCCATCAACAGATGAATGGATAACCACACTATAGTACATTCACACAATGGAATACTATGCTACATTAAAGAATAATGAAAAATACATGAATCATCTCAAAACATAGATGAATTTGGAACACATTATGCTGAATGAAATGAATCAATCACAGAAGGACAAATATCGTATAAGCCCATTATTGTACAGAGTCAAGGAAAGGTTTACTTAGGGAGAGAAACTCACTTTGTTGGTTACTAGGGATGGGAGGGAAGGGGAAGGAAATTTTCAGACTAATCGGGGGTCACATGTTGATTTTGGTGAGGGGAGGAACAGTATGAAAAGAGTCTGTGACCAGTATGATGACATTGGGGAAGGGAAGGATACTGAAATGTATACATAAGATATAGATAGCAGAGGCAAATAATAATATATACACAATACTGCATTACCACTAACACCAAACACCAGGCTACAAAAAATGTATAGACAGGTGAGATCAGGTTGGGGTCAATAAACAGGAATACACCCTAGAACAAAGATAGATTTGGCTGAAGACAATCTTACATATGCACTTGTGCTACAAAATTAACCACACAGATTACAGAAGCAACAGAAGACAGAGTTGTAGTAACCTCTCAGAGACAACCAAACATCTTGAGAGAGAGAATCACTGAGCCTGCTGACTCAAGATTGTAGTCTCAGGGGACATCATGCTCAATTGACACAACACCACACATAGAAATCTTGTTCTACAACCTACTTTGGTGAGTAATGACTGGTATCTTAAAAGCTTTCAAGAGACCATCTAAGATCCAACTATTTGTCTCCTGTCATCTGAATCAAAGAAGAGTGAAGAAAATCAAAGGCATCTGGAAACAACTTGTCCAAGGATAAGACGGGCCAAGAAGACCTCAACCTTCATGACTCTGAGACCAGAAGAACTAGATAGTGTCCAGCTACCAATGCCATCCACTCAGAAAGGGACCAAAACTGGAGATCCTGGATAGAGTGGGAGGAAAAATGTGGAACAAAATTCAAAAACACAAAAATGACCAGAATTACTGGTCAGATAGAGTCTGGTGGAACCTGCAAGACTATGGCTCTGGGTTACCCTTTGGGCCTAGAATTGAACTCACTCCCATGGATTAGCTCTCAGCCCTACATGCAGAACGCCTACCCCAGGGCAATGTACTCACTTACTCTAGGGAGATAGACCCCTTAGAGCAATCAGTCATGAGGCACCAAAGGGGCAGCATTCACACAGAGGGAAAGCTGGACAGACAGGAATGCACAGTTAAGAAGGGGACAGGGAGGTAGTAGTCACAGGGACGGGAGAGAGAAGGAAAGCTTGTTATGGTCAAGGACGGAAACTAGGGCATGAAATCAAATATACATGAACTGTTGAATATAAAACAAATTTGTTCTATAAATATGCACCAAAGGGACAATTTAAAAATAAAAAATGTGATCTCTCCCACTTATATTTACAAAAAGCCTCAAGGTAGACACCCGTCAGTAGAAATGGAGAGGCATAGGGGTAAAGAGGAAAAGAAGTCCATTTGAAAACTATATCTAAAAAGGAATTTGGATGCTATTACTGGGACATGAAATTGACTGGAAGCAAACAAATCAAAAGCCTCTTAAGTTTTTATTCTAAACTATAAGAAAAAGCCTTTGATTTCTTCAAACTTAATATAACTCTTTTACACCCAACATCAATGAACTGGAGACAGGCTTCAAAGGCTATACTAAACCAGGGAGGATATCATCCCCAACACTCTCTTCCAACGAGGCAAAGAAAAAAGTACAAAGAGAAGCCAACACAAGGGTGAAATAGGAGTCCATTAAGGGATTCCTTTCACTGCTGGGGCAGGGGACTTCACAAAGTGAAGGCCTGTAGGACTTCAGCACTAGTGGCTGTGGCCTCAAATTCTCCCTTTCCACATGGGACAGCCTATGGTGGATATTCTATACCTGCCCAACAGCCACATACTGTCTTAGGAGTGGAAAGACTCAGATAATGGGCCATTTTGACTACATCTATACCTGATAATTGGGCAATCCTACTTCCGTAGTGATACTGCCTCAGAAACCCAAGGAGGGGTCACTATGAGTCGGGGCCGACTCAATGGCGAACAACAACAACAACATACCTGATAAATACAAACTCTTAGAGATTGAGCTGGATGCAATGGTTGGATGATACTTGAAGATGTCCCCTCTATGAAAGTGAGGAGTTTATTTTGCATGGAGGAGAATGAAATGCTTCGGAGACTAGAATGACAATTGGTAACAGCGATAATGCCATGCTCACCACACTTCTCCTCTCCTTGGGCCATTGATAACTACCTTTCTCAGTTCTCTCTCAGACTGCTGAGGTCACAAGACTGAATTCTCATGAATGGAATGTCAGAGGAAGTAATTACTGCTAAATCATACAGCCCCAGGACCAACGGAAGGCAAGTGTTTGTGTGCAAGGAGCCGCACCCGGGCACAGGCCACAGTAAGCCAGCCCTGGGACCAGCAAAGGCAGGTGTCTGCACCTGGGTCAGGCCACGTAAG
>NW_006921750.1:1123760-1129487 GCF_000298275.1 Orycteropus afer afer | reverse complement strand
ATGCAGAAAAGGCATTTGATAAAATCCAACACCCATTCCTGATCAAAACTCTCAGCAAAATAGGAATAGAAGGGACATTCTTCAATATAATAAAGGACATCTATGCAAAACCAACAACCAACATTATTCTAAATGAAGAGAGACTGAAACCCCTTCCATTGTGAACAGGAACCAGACAAGGATGACCTCTATCACGACTTCTATTCAACATTGTATCGGAAATCCTACCCAGGGCCATAGGCAAGAAAGGGAAATCAAAGGCATTGAAATTAGTAAGGAAGAAGTCAAACTATCCCTATTTGCTGATGATATGATCCTATACCTAGAAAACCCTAGCAACTCACTCAAAAATCTTCTGGAACTAATTGAGAGATTTAGAATCATGGCAGGATACAAAATCAACATCCAAAAATCAGTTGGATTCCTCTACGCCAGCAAAAAGATTGCAGAAAAAGAAATAAGGAAATCAGTATCATTTACAATAGCTACCAAATAAAATAAAATGCTGGGAAATAAATCTTACCAGGGACACAAAAGTCCTGTACAAATAATAAAAGAAACCGTAAGAGATCTACATAAAGGGAGGAACATACAATGCTTGTGGATAGGAAGATTGAAGATTGTGAAAATGTCAATTCTACCCATTCAATGCAATCCCAATCCAGATTCCATCAACAGTCTTTAGGAATATGGAAAAACCAATCACTAACTTTATATGGAAAGGAAAGGGACCTCAGATAAGCAAAGCACTATTGAAGAAGAACAAAGGAGGAGGTCTCACACTGCTGGATCTCAAAATCTACTATACAGCCACAGTACTCAAAACTGCCTGGTATTGGTATAATGACAGATTCATAGATCAATGGAATAGAATTTAGAATTCATAAATAGATCCATTGACTTATGGTCAGCTGATCTTTGACAAAGGGCCAAAATATATTAAATGGGGAAGAGATTGTTTAACAAATGGTGCTGGAAAAACTGGATATCTATTTGCAGAAAAATTAAACAAGATCTGTACCTCACACCATACACAATAACTAACTCCAGATGGATCGAAGACTTAAATGTGAAACCTAAAACTCTAAAGTTCCTCAAGGAAAAACTGGGGGCAAATTTAGGGGCTTTAGCATATGGCATAAATAGACTATCAAACACAACCCAAAATACACAAACAGCAGAAGATAAACTAGATGAATGGGACCTTCTGAAAATTAAATTTTTATGTGCTTCCAAAGACTTCTCCAAAAGAGTCAAAAAAGAACCTACGGATGGGGGGAAAATATTTGGCAATGTCATATCTGACAAGGGACTTATCCCAACAACTTATAGAAAACTCTAACACCTCAGTAATAAAATGACAAATAATACAACTAAAAAATGTGCAGAAGACATGAATAGACACTTCACCAAAGAGGATATTCAAGTGGCCAGCAAATAAATGAAGAAATGCTCACAATCATTAGCCATCAAAGAGATGAAAATCAAAAAAAGGTACTAGTAGCAAAGTTCAACAAGACAGAAAATAACAAATGCTGGTGAGGATGCAGAGAGATTGGGACTATCATACACTGCTGGTGAGACTGTGAAATGGTACAACCACTGTGGAAAGCAGTATGGCAATTCTTTAAAAAGTTGGAATTAGAAATATCATTTGACCCAGCACTATATCCTAAAGAAGTGAGAGTCAGGACAAGAACAGATATATGCACACCCATGTTCATCGCAGCACTATTTACAATACCAAAAAGATGGAAACTGAGGTGTCCATCTTTAGAAGAATGATAACCAAACTATAGTACATACACACAATGGAATACTATGCAATGCTAAAAAATAACATAGAATCTGAAAACACCACATAATGTGGATGAACTTGGAGGACATTATGAGGAGTAGAATAAGTCAATCACAGAAGGACAAATATTGTATTAGTCCATTATTGTGAAAAGTCAAGGAAAGGTTTATATATGCAAGGAAATTTTCTTTGTTGGTTCCTGGGGAGGGGGGACACTGTTACATAGATAGAGACAAGTATAGATTTGGGTGAAGAGAAGGGCAATGAACCAAATGTGAGTGATCAACGTGGTGGCATTGAGGAAAAGGAAGACATAGTGAGGTGCATGGGAGGTACAGACAGCAAAGATGAACCCTTTTTCACATACTGTACTGAGTTGTCAGTGAAGGAAAACATTGATATGTGGGTGGATGGATGGGTGGATAGGTTGAACTATTAGGTATGTCCATGCAGTGGGGGAGTGTGCCCATGACCTTGTATAGAGTTAGCAGACAATGTTTTTACAAGTGTGTTCGTATTTTCTGTAAGAATTCCCAGGTATATAGTAGAGCTGACAAAGCAAAAGGTTGTAGTCACTTCTTGGCCACAGACAGCTACCCAGACGGAGCAAGTACTTGGACTTGTGGCCTCGAGACCATAGTTGCAGGGAACATCAAGCTTAATTGGCGTAACATACTACACAAAACATTGTTCCACATCCTACATTGTCAAGTAGTAACTGGGATCTTAAAAGCTTAAAAGCAGCCATCTAGCTGTAACGATGGGTCTATCCCTGTCCAGAGCAATGAAGAATGAAGAAAACTAAAGATGCTTAGAAACAATCAGTCCAAGCAACTGGAACACCATGCAATCCACAGCCTATATGACTATGAGACCAGAAGAACTAGATGGTGCCTGGCTACCACTGTCAACCACTCAGAGGGGGATCTATGTAGGAGATACTGGATAGAGTGGGAGAACAAGGTGGAACAAAACTCAAAATAATTAAAAAAAAAAAAGGACTAGGTTTGCTGGTCTGATGGAGCCTGGTGGAATCACTATGACAGCCCCTAATGGCCCTTCAGGACTGGAATTGAGGCTACTCCTGTGGCTTCCAGCCAAACAAAAGACAAGCATATGAGCTGAACATTTACTTTAGGTAGATACACTCCTTGGAGAGATCAGTCATGGGACAGTAGAAGGCCTATATATGCTCAGGGAGACAGCTCAGGGGGCAGAAGGGGAGCTGTTGCACTATGGGAAATCGCAGTCAATGTCTTGAGACAAAGTGTATGTGAGGTGCTGTATGGAAAGTGAATTTGCTCTGTAAACTTTCACCCAAATCACAATTAAAAAAAAAAAAATGGATTGGCACAGTGGCTGCAGGGATGGCCTCAGGTATAGTAGGGATTGTGAGGCTGGCACAAAGCCAGGTTGTGTTTTTTTCTGTTGTACATAAAGTCACTATGAGTCAGAAACAACTCAATGGCACATAACAACAACAACAAATCACACTGAAGTTGTTAGGGGTTGGTGATTTTTTTTTAACATTATCCCTTTTGTCCACCCCACTGGAAACAATTAACTCCAAGATAGCAAGTCTGCAGGGAAAAAGCATTATGGAGCCATGCATAAGTCAATATTTGAAGCCACACAGAAGAGCTGCCCTGTGCTCCTCAAACTGTGATGTGGTGGAGATACAAACTTATAAGGCAAGACAAAAGGAGCACTGATGATGCAGTGGTTAAGCATTCAGCTGTCAACTGTAAGGTTGATGGTTTGAGCCCACCAGAGTCTTCATGGGAGAAAGATGTGGAAATCTACTTCAGTAAAGATTATATAGCCTTGGAAACCGTACAAGGCAATTCTACTCTGACCTATGAGTTAAAATTAACTCAGTGGCAATGAGTAAAACAAGAAAAAGAAATAAATGCTATCCAAGATGGGAAGAAAGAAGTAATACTCTCCCTACTTACATATGACATGTTCTTGTATACAGAAACTCTTAAAGAATCAACAGGAAACTTCTAGAGTTAAAAGTGGGATTCAGCAATCTGAAAAATGGAACAGTGCAATTCTCCCTGCATTCAGGAAAACAAAGAAACAAAAATTCCCAAATATTGTAGATTTTACAGAAGTTTAAACATTTTTTTCTTTTTAATGAATATTTTATTTTTGATGAAAATACACACAGCAAAACCCACACTTATTCAACAGTTTCTAAATACAAAGTAGTGATAGTGTTACATTCTTCATAATATGTCAAATGATCATTATTTATGTTCTAGTTGTTTCATTTCCATTTACTTAATCTGCCACCCCAAAACTTTTTCACCTATGCTTTAAAACAGCTGTTTACCCTTTGGTCTTACATAGATATTTAAAAAAAAAAAAAAATGCAGTATTCAAGGGTGACAATCTTTACTTCTTGAGCTAAACTGCTAGTTAGTTTAAAGGCAACTTCAGGAGATAGTTTCACCTCAAAGTGTGAAGAGTAACTCAGGGCCATGGTCTCAGAAATCTCTCCAGCTTGATAGATCCAGTAAGTCTGGATTCTTTAACTATTTGAAGCTCTCTTCAACCTTTATCCCCCTTTCCATCAGGATCCATATATTGATCTGAATGTTCTGTAGTAGTAGCTGGGTACCATAGAGTTCTTCCAGTCTCAAGGTAGAAGAGCCAAAGTTTCATGAAGACAATTAGTCCTGTAGATGGGTTCCTTCCCTGATTCTTCAATTTTCCACTCTCTCTTTTGTTCCAAATGAATAGAGACAAAGAGTTGTGTCTTAGATGACCACTTATAAGCTTTCAAGACTCCAGAAACTACCTATGGTCGTTAAGCTTCTGTGTCAACTTGGCTGGGCCTTGTTGAGCAGCTGGGCAGCTGCTGGTAGTTATTCCCCTTGATGAGACTGGCAGTCAACTCCATGGTGGGACCTACCACAAGCAGCTGAGTAGTTGCTTTAGGAATATGGTCTGCTTCCCTTATATAAGAAACAGCTTTGTGAATGGTCTCTAGCTTATGGCATGCTTGAACCCTGCATGTAGCTGTGTTATTGTTCAGCAGCCTGCCATGCTCTCCTGACCTTGGGATTTTCAATAGACTTGAAGCAAAGGCCTGCCATGTACTTTGGTAACATCTGGACTGTGCCTTTTGACTTGTCAAACTTGGGCTAGTTAGCTTCAACAGCCAGCATCTATATGAGTGAAGAAAAGACTCTAGCTTCAGTAAGCTGAGAGCAAGAGGCAGAGCCCAAGGTCAAGGGGCTTTCACACAGCTCCTAGATGCTGGAACTTTGAACTCAGACTTAAACCCTACAGATTGGGAGAGAATAAACTCCTGATAATTAAAGCCATTCCAATTTATGGTATTTTCTGGTAAAGCAGTACTAGGTAACTAGAACACTACCCATCATATTAGGAGGTAGAACATAAATTTTAAGAATCATATTATGCAACAGAGGGCAAGATGGTGGACTGGGCAGAAATACTGCACAGACCCTCTTCAACAAAGAAAAGGGAAACCAATTAAGACAGACACAGAAGATAATCTTGGACCTCTGAGCCTTGAAGGGAAGGATATAGCAGAAGAATTTGCATGAAAATACCAAAAAAGGAGACACATGGACCTGCGGTCTGGCAGCGATCCTGAGCGATCCTGACAGTACAGACAGTTGGAGATTCCTGAGTGGTGGTAGGACCTAAGAATTAACCTAAACATCACCCTGCTAGCCAGGGACTACAGAGGACTGTGCATGGTGGCTGGGGAACAAACAGAGAAGGTGAAGAGAAAGGCAGGCTGAGCTGTGGACTTTTGCCAGTCTGGAGATGCCACCATTTTGAAGATTTAAAAAGTGGCTTGACTATTTTGGATATTTAAAGAGGCAGTGCTCTCACAGATTTCTGGGGCTTAAGATCACGTTCTGCTTTCCAGCAACCCCAAGGACACT
>NW_006921750.1:1101371-1102530 GCF_000298275.1 Orycteropus afer afer | reverse complement strand
ACTATGAGACCAGAAGAACTAGATGGGGTCCAGCTACCACTGTCATCCACTTGGAAGGGAATCTATGTAGGAGATCCTTGATAGAGAGGGAGAACAATGTGGAACATAACTCAAAATTATTTGGAGAAAAAAAAAAAATAGGTGGGAACCAGGTTTGCTGGTCCAATAGAGGCTGGTGAAACCACTGAGACTATGGCCCCTAGCTGCCCTTCAGGTCTGGAATTGAACCCACACCTGTGATTTCCAGCCAAACAAAATACAAGTATGTGAGTTAAACATTTACCTCAAGTAGATACACTCCTTGGAGAGAACAATCACTGAGAAAGAAGGGCTTCTTATGCACAGGGAGACAGCACAGTGGGCAGGAGAGTATGGAGGGATGGACACAGGGAAGAGGTAACTATGGGGAGGAAGTGGGAGGGGAGCTGTTGCATTGTGAAAAACTGTGGTGAATGGCATGAGAAAACATAAATGTGAACTGCTGTATGGAAAGTGAATTTGCTCTGTAAATCATCACCCAAATCACAATAAAAAAAGAAAGAAAGAAAATTCCTTGAATCAAATGAGAATGACAACACAACAAACCAAAATATTTGGGACAGAGCAAAAGCAGTGATCCGAGGCCAATTTATAGCAATAAATGCACACATCAAAAAAGAAGAAATAGCCAAAATCAACACTTTAAACAAACATCTCTAACAATTAGAAAAAGTACAGTAAGAAAAGCCTACAGTCACCAGAAGAAAGGACATAATAAAGATTGGAGCAGAAATCAATGAAACAGAAAATAGATGGGATATAGAAAAAATGAACAAGAACAGAAGTTGGTTTTTTGAAAAGATCAATAAAATTGACAAACCACCAGCAAATTCAATAAAGGAAAACAGGGAGAGAATACAAATAACACGAATAAGAAATGAAATGGGTGACATCACAACAGAACCAACTGAAATAAAAAAGGATAATATCAGCATACTATGAAGAACGATATTCCAAAAAATTTGAAAATCTGGAGGAAATAGACAGTTTTCTAGAAACACATCACTTACCTAAACTAATACAGATTGATGTGGAAAAGTTGAATAGGCCCGTCACAAAAGAAGAAATTGAACAGATCATCAAAAAATTACCAACTAAAAAAAGTCCTGGCCCAGACAGT
>NW_006921750.1:1092047-1100886 GCF_000298275.1 Orycteropus afer afer | reverse complement strand
CTATCACCACTTCTATTCCACATTGTACTGGAAGTCCTAGCCAGGGCCATAAGGCAAGAAAAGGAAATCAAGGGCATCCAAATTGGTAAGGAAGAAGTCAAACTATCCCTATTTGCTGATTGTTAGGCCAATTAAACCCAAGCCCCAATATGTCAGTTGGCAGCTTCCTCCAGGTGTTTGGCCCTGATGAGACAGCCTGATAAGACAACCAAAGTGACAGAACCCGCCCAGGCTGGAAAGTCCCATGCAATGACAAACTTCCTTTGTGAAGCCCCCTCATGCTAATTAAGTGCAGACCCATGCTAACAGCTAATTGGACCCTGCCATTTCCTTAGAGGACCCAGTCATTTCCTTTGTGTCCCCATTTAGGTCCTCTCTGTGTCTATAAAAATCCATCCCCCCTGCCAGGGGGTGCGACTTCTCTGGCCTTGATGCTAGGGCATGAGAACCTCGCCCAGGAGTGCTAATAAACTGCTTCTCTGAAACAACTCCGTGTGCTGGTTTCTTGGCAACTCTGCATTACATTTGGTGCTGAAACCCAGAAAGAGGAGTAGAACTCAAGGGAATTCTTGCTCCCCTTCTCCCTCTTCCCCCGGACCAGGGAATTCCGGCCCCCTGAATCCACCACTGGTAAGTCACATCTTACCCTTTACTCAATGTCCACCGGAGGACATACATTTTGTATTCTGTTGTCCTCCATCCTGTGGGCCATTTTAATTTTTTGGCTCTGGGTGATGAACCAGTGCCTACTACCAGACGGTTTGAATTGGTTTTGTTGTAATCTGTCTGCGTCTGAGAGGTTGTGTGAATGTTTCTGTGATGCTCCAAGATCTAGGTCACAGAGTCTGGGTGGGCCCTCTGTTGATTTCCATGTGAAGTCGGATTGGCATAACAGTGTGGCTCTGCCCTTCGCTCTGGGGTTTATACGGAGACACCTTAGACAAAGACTCACTTAAATCCCCGAGAGGGGAGTAGACAACCGGGCATCTGACTGCTCCTCGGGACATGTCTCCAGTATGATTACTTTTGGGAAATTGACTTGCCAGAGTCTGGGTGGGCCCTCAGTTGATTTCCGTGTGAAGTCAGATTGGCATAACGGTGTGGCTCTGCCCTCCACTCTGGGGTTTATACGGAGACACCTTAGCCAAAGACTCACTCAAATCCCCAAGAGGGGAGCGGACAACTAGGCATTTGACTTGTTCTTGGGACGTGTCTCCAGTGTGACTACTTTCCTCTTGTAATATCTCCTGTGTGATTATTTTTGGAAAGTTGACTTGCCCAAAGGTCTGAGTTTTGTCCCAGAGTTTTCTGCATCATTGGCACAGGGTTCCAGGAACCCCAGAAAAATTGTGGTACCATGTCAGAAACTCCTCACGGTACAGGAGTTTGGTTGCTCAGGGATGCCTGACATCCTACCTCCTCTGAGGGTGTACCCCTTGTTCAACTGTCTAGCATCAGGCAGAGATGTCCACCTACACAAAACAGTCCGGCTGGCATAGGGTTCTGGTGGTCCTATCCTGTTGCCATAGGGCTCTGGTGGCCCTATCTGAAAAACTCAGAACCAATGGGTAATCAAAACTCCAAAATTGATCCAACAACCCCTCTGGGGTGTTTATTAGCAGACCTCAAGACCTTGTTACTAGACCAGGACATCCATTCCAAATGTCTTATCTTTTACTCCACCACGGCATGGCCCCAGTACACACTGGACAATGGCTCCCATTGGCTAGAGCATGGGACTTTTGACTTTAATATCCTTACAGACTTAGACAATTTTTGCCGACGCACAGGCAAATGGCTGGAAGTCCCCTATGTCCAAGCCTTCTTTTGTTTGCGCTCCTGACCCTCATTGTGTAAGAAATGTAATACCACCCAGATTCTCCTTGCCTGTGAAAACCCCAAACCTCATAAACCCACGCCTCTCTCCCCCTCAGAAACCAACCCAACCGTGTCCTCTTTCTCCTTTTCTGACCCACTGGAAAGTCTGTCCCTACCCCCCAGACCCCCTCCTTCTGCTGCAGCACAACCCCCTCTCCCCCAGGTAGTGCCGTCATCCCTTCCCCTTACCCCAAAAGCCCCCTGTCCTCCCATCTCGCCCACCTCCCCAGACACCTCCTCCTCTACCTATCCCACCCTTCCCTCTCCCATGATCCACCACACCTGCTCCCAACAACTTCTTTGCCCCCTGCGCAAAGTTGCTGGGTCTGAAGGAATTGTACACATCCATGCCCCCTTCTCCCTGGCTGATTTGTCCCAAATTGAAAAGCGCTTAGGCTATTTTTCAAATGACCCTAATACTTACATCAAAGAGTTCCGATACCTCTTTCAGACCTATGATTTAACTTGGCATGACATATATGTCATCCTCTCCTCTACCTTCCTCCCAGATGAAAAAGATAGGGTCCTTAGTGCTGCCCGAGAACATGCTGACCAAACCCACCTAACAGAACTCCATGCCCATTGGAGCAGATGCTGTTCCAGTGCAAAACCCACGCTGGGAGTACCAGCCTGACACCCAATCTGGACGGACTGGGAGAGCCCGCAGAGATAAAATGCTCCAATGCCTTCTGGCAGGCTTTCAAGCTGTCTCTCATAAAGCAGTTAACTTTAACAAACTCCGAGAGATAACCCAACTTCCAGATGAGAACCCAGCCACCTTCCTGAACCGATTAACTGAAGCCCTTACCCAATTTACCCATCTAGACCCCTCCTCTCCGGCTGGGGCCACAGTCCTAGCCACTCATTTCATAACCCAGTCAGCTCCTGACATTAGAAAGAAATTAAAGAAAGTTGAAGAGGGACCCCAAACTCCCATCAGAGACTTAGTAAATATGGCCCTTAAAGTCTTTAACACCCGGGAGGAGAAAGCGGAGGCATATAGGGAAGCCAGGACCTGCCAGAAGGCTGCCTTGCATGCCAATGCCTTGCTAGCGGCCCTGAGGCCAGCACATAGTGACAGAAGACCTCCTTCCTTGGTGGCTCCCCGATCCTGCTTCAAGTGCGGTAAGGAAGGGCACTGGGCCAGATCCTGCCCTCAGCCCCAACTGGCCCCCAGCCCATGTCCAGTGTGTGATTTAAAAGGACATTGGAAGAGTGACTGTCGCTCTGTGTCAAAGCACGGAAGGCCATCCGCCCCATCCACTAACCCGCTGTTGACTACCTTGGGCCTGGCCACCGATGACTGAAGGAGCCTGGACTCAACAACCCTGATCACTCTCGCTGAGTCCAGGGTCACTATCAAGGTAGCAGGTAAGTCAATCTCCTTTTTGATTGATACAGGGGCTACCTATTCTGTACTCCCCTCCTTCCTGGGACGATGTCTCCCTTCCTCAGTCTCTGTTATGAGAATTAATAGGCAACCCTCAAACCCCCCCATGACGGGCCCCATCACCTTTTTAATAGATAACAAAATTCTCTCACACTCATTTCTTATTATACCTACCTGCCCTACCCCACTTTTGGGATGAGATTTACTCTCAAAAATTAAAACCACTCTCACTTGGGCACAGGATCACTCTGCCTCTCTCCTGCTATCACTAACTGCTACCTGCTGCAAGCACCAGCTTTCCCCATGACCCCTGACCTTGTTGATCTGTGCGTATGGGATACTTCTTCCCCATCCATCGCCTCTCATCACCCCCCTGTTATGGTAAATTTAAAGGATCCCATGCAGTTTCCATCCAAACCCCAATTTCCTATCTCTCACATGCACCGACTTGGCCTGAAACCTCTTATACAGCGTTTCTTATCTAAAGGACTTTTAATCCCCACCCAATCCCCCTGCAATACCCCTATTTTATCAGTAAAGAAACCTGACAGGTCCTACCGACTAGTCCAAGACCTTCATCTTATTAACAATGTCATAGTTCCCCTGCATCCTGTTGTCCCTAACCCCTATACCTTACTCTCCAATATTCCCCCTACTACCACTCACTTTTCTGTTTTAGATCTCAAGGACACTTTTTTCACAATCCCCTTAGACCCCAGGTGTTGCAACCTTTTTGCCTTCACTTGGGAAGATCCCGACACTCACACCTTCTCCCAGCTCACATGGACAGTCCTTCCACAAGGATTCAGGGATAGTCCAACTCACTTCAGACAGGCACTGGCCAGAGACCTACTAGACTGCAATCTCTCCCCATCCATTCTCTTACAATATGTTGATGACCTTCTCCTTAGAACAGTCAACTACATACACCACCACTCTTTTAAACTTCTTAGCAAAAAAAGGGGTACCGAGTTTCACCCTCTAAAGTCCAGTTATCTACTCCCTCTGTCATTTACCTTGGCCTTAAACTAACACCCACCACCCGGGAACTCACCCTGGATAGAAAGCAAGTAATACGAGACCTGCTGCCCCCTACCTCTGCCAACCAAATCGTACCATTCCTTGGACTAGTTGGGTTCTTTAGACATTGGATCCCTAACTTTTCCCTTCGGCCAAACCCCTATACAATGCAGCCAAGGACATACCCATTGGTCCCCTCCAATCACAACTCATTAAGGCCACCTTCACCACCCTGAAAAATCACCGTTTACAAACTTCACCTCTTCATCTCCCCAATCCTACCAAACCTTTCTCTTTGTTCACCAATTAATGTCAAGGGGTGGCTCTGGGAGTTCTTACCCAACCTCATGACCCCTTCACCTCCCCAGTGGCCTATCTATACCAATGTCTAGATCCCACAATACGAGAATGGCAACCCTGCTTGAGAGCACTAGTGGCAGTGGCAGTTCTTACACAGGAAGCATTCAAACTAACCATCCACCACTCTCTTCATGTATTTTCCTCACACAGAATAAAAGACCTGTTATCTCCCCATTCCCTTTCCCTCCTAACCCCATCTCACCTCCAACTTTTCCACCTTACCTTTATCGAGAATCCTGATGTTCATTTAGCCCAGCCACACTGTTACCAACTCATGACCCACCACATTCGCACTCTTGCACAGAAATTCTAGACACCTTACCTACGTCTCCTATCTCCTTATCTGACCAGCCCTTAACTCACCCGAATATCACCTTTGTTGACGGCAGCTTGGCCATAGACTCCCATGGATGACATAGGGCAGCATATGCCATTGTCACCCTGACTGACATTGTAGAAGCCCACATCCTTCCTGAAGGCACCTCATCTCAGAAAGCCGAACTAGTCACCCTCACCAGGAACTTACAATTAGCAAAGGGACAGGTGGATAATATTAACATGGATTCCAAGTACGCATTCCTTATAGCACACTGTCACGGCCCAATATGGGAACAACGAGGGTTTCTAACAGCCAAAGCTTCCCCCATAATTAATGCCAAGCTCATTCTCCAACTCCTAAATGCCCTCCAACTACCGTCCAAAGTAGCCATCATACATTGTAAAGGACATCAAACTGACAGTTCCTTGGTCACCCAAGGCAACAACAAAGCAGATTTCACAGCCCAGAACCTCACCAGGGACTCTCCGAACCCACCAACCCCCATCCTGTTCCTCTCACTCCCCTCCATCCATCCGCAGTACACCCCTGAGTAATTGTCACACTGGGGAAAAAAAAAAAAAAAGGAGGGAATCTCTCCCCTGAAGGATAGTTCTTCCTTCATAACAGACTCATTTTTCCTGACTCTCAAGTACAGCCCTTTGTCCGCATGATTCATAATTCCCTCCACATAGGAACCAAAGCCATGAAACGTTTCCTACAACCTCTTTTCATATTGTCCTTACTCAACGCCTCTATTGAATCTGTCTGTTCCACCTGTACTGTTTGTGTATCCACAAATCCCCAGGGAAACCTTAAACCAACCTTCCCCACTCATCAGATGAGAGGGCACCTACCTGGTCAGGATTGGCAAATCAATTTCACTCATATGCCATCTCACAAGTCTTTCAAATACCTTTTTACACTTATAGACACCCTAACCGGGTGGCTGGAAGCCTTCCCCACAAAGAATGAAACTGCAGCAACAGCAGCCAATATCTTAATAACTCACATCATCCCTTGGTTTGGCCTGCCATCCTCCATACAATCAGACAATTGTCCAGCTTCTGTTTCACAGATTACCCAAGTCTCCTCCACCCTAGGGATCCACTGGCACCTCCATATCCCCTACCGACCTCAATCATCAGGTAAAGTCGAAAGAGCCAATGGCCTTATCAAAACATACCTTACCAAACTCTCCTTAGAGCTCCATAAATCCTGGATAGACCTCCTTCCATTTGCCTTAGCATGCATAAGAGCAACTCCCAAAGCACCAACCTTTCTCAGCCCCTTTGAACTAATGTATGGCCGACCTTTCCTCCTGAACCATAATTTACCCATGCAACCCCCTCCCCTAGCTTCCTATCTCCTGTACCTTTCTCTCCTTAGGCAGCTACTATAGGAACACACAGACATGTATTTACCACAACCCTTAGAGACCAATCCTCCAGGACCATCAATAGCAACCCACCTGCAACCTGGAGACACAGTACTCCTGAAAACCTTACACCCAGAGCCACTGAAACCTCACTGGACTGAACCGCATACTGTCATCCTAACCACCCCCACTGCAGTAAAGCTCCTGGGTGAACCCTCGTGGCACCACCTCTCCCATGTCAAAAGGGCCCAGGCAAGTCATGATCCCTATACATGCCAAATGCTGGGTCCAACTAAGCTCCATCTTAGTCAGACTCCTCATCCTCCTGACTCTCACTAATACTAAACCCCCATCCAAGAATGTCTGGAAATTTACAGTCTGGGAGGGCCAGAAATCTCCACAATGTATTGGCCTAGCAGAACACCAACTAAACAATAGGTCAGAATTCATAATACCCATTACTTACATCAGTACCCCCCAATTATTTCCCTTATGCCTGCTTTACATATGACCAAGTCTATTCTGGTTGTAACTATAGCTCTTCAACCTATGGTGGGTGTTATTATTGGTCACGTACAAGACATGTTTCCTGGCAAGAGCGGATTAGCACATTTTTCATTAGAGACAAGGCATTACACCTCCGCATCAGGGACCCCGCGGACAACAGGTGGGCAGATGGAGTTATAGGAAAACTGTATTACGCCATTTGGCCTGCAGGAACCATCAAAATAGAACAGAGAGTCCACACCCCCTCCAGCAACCTTACACGTGTTTTCACCTACATCTCCTGAGAAGAACAAAACCTACAGAAACAGATCCGAGGAAATCCCCAAACAGTTCCGATACCTTCCTGGATACACATCATCCAACATTCTCTACCTCTCCTCAGCTCTACTCAGACTCTACCCAATGTCTCCCATTGCTTCCTTTGCCCCTCTCTCCAACGACCCTTACTTGCAGCTGTACCTATCAATTTAACTCTACCATCACCTACCAGCCCTTCCTACACCACCCCTCCACCTCCAAAATCACCTACCAGCCCTTCCTGCACCACCCCTCTACTGCAAGTACCCCTTTGGGCACCTGAAACCTTTAACCAGACACCTCTTTTCTCACAAAATATTTCCATCACCTCTGCACCACCTGGTTTTTTCTTTTGGTGTAATGGAATCTTAGTTAAGTGTTTAAATTCCACCACTCCAGGTCCATGCTTCACAGTGACAATAGTACCCCAGCTTACCATGTATGAAAAATCCAAAATCTCCTGACTTTTACAAAACAGTAGAACTAAAAGGGCTGCCTTCCTACCCATTATGGTAGGTATTAGCTTAGCCTCCACCTTTACAGCAGCAGGAATAGCAGGTGGGGCCTTGGGTCACAATTTAATGTCGTCTCAGGATTTCCGAGCCCACCTCAAAGTAACACTCAGAACCACTGCAGACTCTCTAGCCTCCCTCCAATGACAATTAACCTCTCTAGCCTGAGTGTCTTTGCAGAACCAGAGAGCCCTAGACCTACTAACAGCGGAAAAAGGAGGAATCTGTATCTTCCTGGGAGAAGAATGTTGCTACTATATTAATGAATCTGGAATAGTAGAACAAAATATTAACACATTAACTCAACTAAAAGAAGAACTACTCAACCAACGCAACGAAGAAACTTCACTGTTTAAATGCTTCCAGTCACCCCTGACTGCCTGGCTATTGCCCATTATGGGACCACTTGTACTAATAACTCTCCTTTTCCTCTTTGCCCCTTGCCTCCTAAAGTTTCTCTGAAGCTGGCTCAAGGAAATATCTAGGGTCGCGGTGAATCAACTTCTCCTACATCCTTACATCAAGTTGCCAACTGACGACCCCGGCTCTGTAGACTCCAACCTATGAAAACCCTATCCCCCTCTCTGACTACATTCAGCAGGAAGAAGCTAAGAGGACCATGTCACCCTTTATCCATTAAAAGAGGTTGGAATGTTAGGCCAAGTAAACCCAAGCCCCAATATATCAGTTGACAGCTTCCTCCAGGTGTCAGGCCCTGATGAGACAGCCTGATAAGACAACCGAAGTGACAGAACCCACCCAGGCTGGAAAGTCCCATGCAATGACAAACTTCCTCCTGTGAAGCCCCCTTATGCTAATTAAGTACAGACCCATGCTAACGGCTAATTGGGCCCTGCCATTTCCTTAGAGGACCCTGTCATTTCCTCGGTGTCCCCAATTAGGTCCTCTCAGTGTCTATAAAAATCCGTCCCCCCTGCCCAGGGGTGCGACTTCTCTGGTCTTGATGCTAGGGCATGAGAACCTCGCCTGGGAGTGCTAATAAACTGCTTCTCTGAAACAACTCCATGTCCTGGTGTCTCGGCAACTCTGCATTACACTGATGATATGATCTTATACCTAGAAAACCCAAGAGACTCAGTCAAAAATCTACTGGAACTAATTGAGAGATTTAGCATCATGGCAGGATATAAGATCAACATCCAAAAATCAGTTGGATTCCT
>NW_006921750.1:1086897-1089890 GCF_000298275.1 Orycteropus afer afer | reverse complement strand
GGGGACCAGGGTCTGATGGAGCCTAGTGGAACCACTGAGACTATGGCCCCTAGCTGCCCTTCAGGTCTGGAATTGAACCCACATGCCTGTTTTCCAGCCAAACAAAATACAGGTATATGAGTTGAACATTTACCTCAAGTAGATGCACTCCATGGGAGAAAGAAGGGCTGCTTTTGCATGGGGAGACAGCTCAGGGGTCATGAGTGTATGGAGGGATGGACACTGCGAAGAGGTATCTATGGGGAGGAAGTGGGAGGGGAACTGTTGCATTGTGGAAAAACTGTGGTCAATGACGTGAGATAAAGTATATGTGAACTGCTGTATGGAAAGTGAATTTTCTCTGTAAACCTTCACCCAAATCACAACAAAAGAAAAAAGAAAGAAAGAAAAAAAGAATCATATTATGCCAATTGATCGTTCCATAAGACTATTATTATAAGCCCCCAAATCATGAGAACTAATCCTGGGAAGTGATTGCATATGTCTAATTAGTATCATTATCTGTGTTGTTGTTAGGTGCCATCAAGTCAGTTCTGACTCACAGCAACCCCATGTACAAAAGAAAGAAGCACTACCCATTCCTGCACCATCTTCACAGTTGCTGTATTTGAGTTCATTGTTGCAGCCACTGTGTCAGTTCATCTCATTTAAGATTTTCCTCTTTTTCATTGATTTTCTGCTTTGCCAAGCATGATGTCCTTCTCCAGGGGCTGGTCCCTCCTGATAGCATGTCCAAAGTAAGTGACACAAGCCTTGCTGTCCTTGCTTTTAAGGACCATTCTTGCTGTACTTCTTCCAAGACAGATGAATTCATTCTTCTGGTAGCCCATGGAATATCCAATTTTCTTCAACAACACCATAATTCAAAGGCACTAATTCTTCCTCACTCTTCCTTATTCATTGCCCAGCATATGCATATGAGGTGACTGAAAATATCCTGGCTTGGGTCAGGCACAACTTAGTCCTCAAAGTTACATCTTTGCTTTTTAATACTTTAACACTTTCATGGTCTGTGGGACATAGAGTGCCCACTTATATGTTCCACCTCTGGGACTTAATGGGAATCTGTTACCATCTGGTGGGGGACTGTATAACTGTGAATCAGGTCTCATCCCCCCAACCACAGCACCAGAGACCCCTCATGACATATGTATCCTACTAAAGCAAAATAACTAAACTCACTGCCATCGACTTGGTTCTGACTCATAGCGACCCCCTTCAAGTTTCCAAGGTGAAGGGGGACAATCTAAAGTAGATTGTCCAGTCTTCCTTCTGCAGAATGCCTGGTGGGTTTGAACCACCAACCTTCTGATAGCAGTCAAATGCCTTAGGCACTATGCCACCGGAGCTCCTCCTATGTGTCCTACTAATTGTATCAAAATGCATATTACTTCAAAAATTTTGTTTTTTTATTTCATTCCAAATGGCTTCCATTACTGAAAATACATGGCTTTAAGAAATAAAAAATTCATAGGAAAAAAATAATTTAGTCTTGAGATGGTTAAAGAGGTCTTTTTCAGAGATTTAACCAGAGCAATATGTAATTTGATTTCTTTTTTCTATTTTTTTTTCTTTTTGAACTTTTTTTGTGATTTGAGTGAAGGCTTACAGAGCAAATCAGTTTTCCATTCAACAATTCATAAACATTCTGTTTCATGCAACTGATTTGAATGTAACATCACTCATTCCACTTCCTGTGCTCCTCTTTTCCATTCATCTTTTCTTCCTATCCCTTCTTGCCTTCTGAACTTTGTCCTTGGGAAAAAGCTGCCTTTTGGATTTCAAATAGTCAATTGTTCTAAGTAGTGCAAATTTCCCTGATGTTATTGTTCACCTTGTAGACCTGTTTATTATTTGGGCAAAAGTTGAGCAATGGGGGTGAGTTCACTTCCAGGTTTGAAGGATAACTAAAGACCACAGTGTCAGTGGTTCTACTAGTGTTTACCCAACTAGTGAGCCTGGCCTTTTTTATGATATTGGGTTTTGTTCCACATTTTCCTCCCACACTATTTGGGACTTTGTAACATGACCCCTTTCAGAGTGGTTGATGGTGGTAGCACCATCTAACTCTTCCAGTCTCAGGGTCATGGAAGCTAGGGTTTGCGTGATCTGTTGGTCCTTTGGACTAATTGTTTCTATGCATCTTTTATTTTCTTTACTCTTCTTCACTCTGGATGGAGAGAGACCAATAATTGCACCTTACATGGCTACTCACAACTTTTTAAGTCTCCAGTCATTACTCACTAAAGTAGAAAGTAGAACAATTTCTTTGTGGACTATGTTGACCTTGATATCCCCAAAGACTATGATCCTGAACCCCCAGGCTCATTTGACTATTGCTTCAATGGACACTGACTGGATCCGAGTAAAACAAAATCCTTGTCAATTTCAATATTTTCTTCATTTATCATGATGTTTCTTATTGGTCCGGTTGTGAGCATCCATCTCATTGAGGATCTTTTCTTTTTTTGCTGACTCTACTTTTCCAAGTGTGATGTCCTTCTCTAGGGACCAATCCCTCCTAAAAACATGTGCAAGATATGTTAGGTGAAGAACTAAGGAGGATTCCACCGTACCTCTTCCAAGACAGATTCGTTCATTTGTCTTGCAGTGCTAGGTATATTCCATATTCTTCATCAACACAATAATACCAAATGAATCAATTCTTCTTTGTTCTTCCTATTCATTGTCAAGCTTTCACATGCATATGAGGCTATTAAAAATACCTTGGCTTGGGTCAGGTCACCTTAGCCTTCAAAGTGACCTCTTTGCTCTTTAACACTTTAAAAAAGATCTTTTGTAGCAGATTTACCCAGTGTAATAGGTCATATGAATTCTTGACTCCTGCTTCCATGGGCATTGATTGTGGATCCAAATAAAACTGAATCCTTGACAACTTCAATCTTTTCTGCATTTATCATGATGTTGCTTCCTGGTATAGTTGTGAGGATTTTTGTTTTCTTCATGGTGAGGTGTAATTCATACTGAAGGCT
>NW_006921750.1:1072199-1086487 GCF_000298275.1 Orycteropus afer afer | reverse complement strand
TATAATCTACACAGTTAAAAGCCTTTGCATAGTCAATAAAACCCAGGTAAACACCTTTCTGGTATTCTTTGCTTTCAGCCAAGATTGATCTGACATAAGCAATGATATCCCCATTCCACGCCTTCTTCTGAATTCAGCTTGAATTTCTGGCAGTTTCCTATCAATGTATTGTTGCAACCATTTTTCAATTACCTTCAGCAAAATGTTTTCTGCATGTGATATTTATGATATTGTTCGATAATTT
The DNA here is from genome assembly GCF_000298275.1 of Orycteropus afer afer. Classification (NCBI taxonomy): domain Eukaryota; kingdom Metazoa; phylum Chordata; class Mammalia; order Tubulidentata; family Orycteropodidae; genus Orycteropus; species Orycteropus afer. Next base: position 1,086,243 of record NW_006921750.1, on the reverse strand, counting down.
CCGCATTTTTTTGAATCACCTGTCTTCAGAATGGGCATAAACATGGACCCCTTCTAGTCAGTTGGCCAGATAGCTGTCTTCCAAATTTCTTGGCATAGACAAGTGAGTGCTTTCAATGTTACATCCATTAGTTGAAATATATTAATTTTTTTTTTTTCATTAGTTCCTGAAGCCTTATTTTTCACCAATGCCTTCAGTATAGCTTGGATTTCTTCCATCAGTAGCATCAATTTTTAATCATCATATGCTACCTCATGAAATGGTTGAACATTTTGAACATCAACCAATTCTTTTTGGTACAGTGACTCTGTGTATTCCTTCCATCTTCTTTTTGTGCTTCCTGCATCATTCAGTTTTGTCCACAGAATCTTTCAATATCATAACTCAAGGCTTGAATATTTTTTTTTCATTTTTTTCAGCTTGAAAAATGCCAAGCTTATTCTTCTTCTTTGATTTTCCAACTCTGGATCTATTCACATTTCATTAAAATACTTCATTTTTGTTCTCTTGAGCTGCCCTTTGAAAACTTCTGCTCAGCTCTTTTACTTCATGAATGCTTCCATTTGCATGATTGAAGTAAACAATTCCAAAATAATTAATTGGGGACTTGAATATACCACTTTCATTTCTGGACAGAACATATAAAAAGAAGATCAGTAAGGACATAGAGGACTTAAGTAACATTGCAGTGCAGTGATTTCAAAACCGAAAAAAAACGAAACTCAATGATTTGACTCATAGCATCTTCTCCTTGGGTTTCCGAGGCAGTAACACTACAGAAGTAGATTGCCCAATCTTTCTTCTGAGGAGTGGCTCGCAGGTTTGAACCACCAGCCTTCTGGTTAGCAATCAAATGCCTTAGTCACTATGCCACCAGAGATTTAGTGCAGTGAATTACCAGTGGTTAAAGCATTTACCTATTAACCAAGAGGGCAATGGTTCAAATCCACCAGCCACTATACCAGAGGAAGATGTGGGAATCTGCAACCATTAAGATTTACAGACTTGGAAATCCAATGAGGCAGTTCTACCTGTTCTATAGGATCACTATGAGTTGAAACTGACTCAATTGCAGTGTATTTAGGCTTTTGCTTTGTTTTGTTTTAGTCATGTTGTTGTTGTTGTTGTCAGTGTTGCCATGGAGTCGTCTACTACTCATAGCAACCCTATGCACAGCAGAACAAAATGCTGCATAGTCTTGTGCCAGCCTCATGATCCTTGCTATACGTGAGCCCATCATTGCAGCCACTGTGTTCATCCATCTAGTTGAAGGCCTTCCCCTTCTTCATTGACCCTCCACTTTAGTAAGCATGATATCCTCCTCCAGGGAATGGTTCCTTTTGACAACATGACCAAAGTAGGTGAGACGAAGTCAGGCCATTCTCGCTACCAAGAAGCATCCAGCTGCATTTTCTCCAGGACAGATTTGTGGGTCCTTTTAGCAGACCATAGTACTCTTAGCATTCTGCTCCAACACCACAACTTAAAAGCATCAGCTCTTCTTTGGTCTTCCTTATTCATTATCCAGCTCTCCCATGCATAAGAGGTGACTGAAAATACCATGGCTTGGGTTAGGCACACCTTAGTCTTCAAGGAGACATCTTTGCTCTTCATCACTTGAAAGAGGTCTTTTGCAGCAGATTTGCCCAATGCAATACGTTTTCTGATGCCTTGACTGCTGCTTCCATTGGTGTTGATTGTAGAACCAAGTAATATGAAACCTTTGACAACTTCAATCTTTTCTCCATCCACCATGAAGCTGTTCATTGGACCAGTTGTGAGGATTTTAGTTTTCTTTATATTGAGGTGTAATCCATACTGCAGAGTGTAATCTTTAATCTTCATCACTAAGTGCTTCAAGTCATCCTCACTTTCAGCAAGAAAAGTTGTGTCATCTGTGTATCACAGGTTGTTAATGAGTCTTCCTCCAATCCTGATGCCATGTTCTTCTTCATATAGTCCAGCATCTCAAATTATTTGCTCAGCATACAAGTTGAGTAAGTGTTGTGAAAGGATACAACCATGACACGCTCCCTTCTTGATTTTGAACCATATAGTATCCCTTTGTTCTATTCTAATGACAGCCTCCTGATCTGTGTTCAGTTTCCTCATGAGAACAGTCAAGTGTCTGGAATTCCCTTTCTTCTCTATGTTATCCATAATTTGTTATGATCCACACAATCAAATGGTTTTTGCAGAGTCAAGAAAACATAAGTAAACATCTTTCTGGTATTCTTTGCTTTCAGCCAAGATTCATCTGACATCAGCAATGATATCCCTCTTTCCATGTCCTCTTCTGAATCCAGTTTTCACTACTGGAAGCTCTCTGTCTATATACTGCTGCAACCATTTTTTAAATTATCATCACTAAGATCATACTTGCATGTGATATTAATGGTATTGTTCAATAATTTCCACATTCTGTGGGTTCACCTTTCTTTGGAATGGGTACAAATATGGATTTCTTCCAGTCAGTTGGCCAGGTAGCTGTCTTCCAAATCTCTTGGCATAGCTGAATGAGTGCCTGTAGTGGGGCATCCGTTTGTTGAAACATCTTAATGGGTATTCATCAATTCCTGGAGCCTGGTTCTTCACCAATTCCTTCAGTGCATCTTCAACTTCTTCCTTCAATATCATTCGTTCTTAATCATATGCCAGTTCCTGAAATGGATGAACATCCACCAATTCTTTTTGATATAGTGTATTCCTTCCATTGTCTTTTGATTTTTCCTGCATCATTCAACATATTGCCTATGGAATCTTTCAATATTGTAACTTGAGGCTTAATTTTTTTTTTTTTCTTCAGTTCTTTCAGCTTGAGAAATGCCATGCATGTTGTTCCCTTTTGGTATTCTAACTCCAGGTCTTTGCATATTTCATTATAATAATTGACTTTGTCTTCTCAAGCTGCTCTTTGAAATCTTCTGTTCAGCTCTTTTATCCTGTTGATTCTCCCATCTGCTTTAGCTACTTTCCATTCAAGGGCAAGTTTCAGAGTCTCTTCTAACATTTGTTTTGGTCTTTTCTTCCTTTCCCATCTTTTTAATGACCTTTTGCTTTCTTCATGGATGATGTTCTTGATGTCATCCCACAATTTCTCTGGTTTTCAGTCATTTGTGTTCAAACCATCAAATCTATCCTTTAGATGGTCTCTAAATTCAGGAGTGATACAATCAAGGTCATATTTTAGCTATCATGGACTTCTTTTAATTATCTTCAGAAGAAATAAAGTATGAAAAAATAAAAATAAACATTCCTAGAAACAAATGACAATGAAATTTCATCATACCAAAACCTTGGGACACAGCTAAAGCAGTACACAGAGGTCAATTTATAGCAATATAATCAAAAAAGAAGAATGAACCAAAATCAGCATCTTAACCCAACAACCACAATAATTAGAAAGAGAGCAACAGAAGAAACTTACAGTCTCCATAAGTAAAGAAATAATAAATATCAGAGCAGAATTAAACAAAGCAGAAAACAGAAAAACAATAGAAAAAAATCAACAAGACTAAAAGCTAGTTCTTCTAGAAGATTAACAAAATTGACAAACTTCTGGTAAATTCAACTGAGGAGAAGAAAGAGAAGATGCAAATAACACAAATAATAAATGAAATGGGTAATATCTCAACAGAACTAATGGAAATAAAAAGGATAATAACAGAATACTATGAAGAACCATACTCCAACAAATTCAAAAATATAGAAGAAATGGACAAATTTCTAGAAACACAAGACCTACCTACCTAATATTGATTGAGGTAGAAAACTTGAACAGACTCATAACAAAAGAAGAAATTGAGTAGGTTGTAAAAGGAAGACCTACAAGAAAAAAGCCTGGCCCATACAGCTTCATTAGAGAATTCTATCAAACATTCAGAGAAACACTAACATCTATAGGTGGAGACAAGATGCCAACCTATTAATAGATCCCACCTGAACCCTATTCAACAAAGATTCAGTGAAACAGATACAAGCAATCCTGGGATTATAAGCATTGAATGAGTAGATAAAGTATTAGATTTAGTACAGACAGAAAAGGAAGCAAGGTCAGTAACTGGAGGGGGAAAAAATAAAGCCAATGGCCCAAAGATAATCCATTAGAAACACAAAGGAGGAGGAAGGAAAAAAAAAAAAAACATTCACAGAACACACAGGTGTTAAAGACACAAGGTAGAGAGATTAGGAGGATTTCATGGTGAGCGAAAGCCATGTGGAAGATGATCTTACAGGGAAGTGGGTCAGATCTACTGACCCATTTGTGCTTAAGCACCACAGAATCAGGAAGGAGTGAGGGAAAAGGAAGAAGAGCTCTCCATAAATAAACCAAACCCCACACTGGTCCCACTGCTGTTGGGTCAGTTCCAACCCTTAGCAACACTTTTTGGCACAAAGTGGAACTGCCTCCTGGGGCTTGGGGGCTTGTAGATCTTTGCAGAGGAAGGTTGCCCTTTCTCCTGTGGGGCAGCTGGTGGGTTAGAGCTGCAGGGTTTTGATTGATGGCCAAACACCACCCTTGGGAAACCACTCCAAACAGACCCAGAGGCTGCAGCTGTACTTTACCCATGTCTGCATCACTGGCTGGTCTACCTCACACTAAGCACAAAAGACAAGTACCTAAAGCCTTCTCTCCTGGGGGTGACTTCTTGCACTGATCTCTTTTCACCTACATGGGGACACACTCCCAGTGAATGAGCAGATTATGCCACTACTGCCTATTCCCAAGGCCACTGGCTGACCATAACTAGCAAATCCCTCCTCAATTTCCTTATCTTCCCTTTAATTTTCCACTTTCCTTTCCCCAAATTTTTCTTCCTTTCTGTCTGTTCATTTCCCCCTCTACCTTTTGTTCATGCATTTTTACCAAACTTACATCTTGCTTACTCCAACACACTTTTTTTTTCTTTTTCTTATATACTTTTTCCTTTTCACCTATTTCCTGTCTTCTATTTTGATTCTATCTTTTCATTTTTTCCATCTCTTCTTCTTCTCCTCGGTTTTCTTTCTCCTTCCCCTCATCCAATGGGAGGAACACATTAACTCTCCACTAGTCAGCCATAGCATTTGACTGCTAATCAGAAGGCTGAATTCAAACTCATCAGTCACTCCTCAGAAGGAAGGTTGGGCAATCTACTTCCATAGTGATACAGCCTCGGAAACCCAAGGAGGGCTTGCTATGAGTTGGATCCAATTCCACAGCAGTGGGTTTGTTTTTTTTTTTTTTTTTTTTTTTCTGAGCCAGCCATATCTATGATGTCTACCACCTTATCCAACAGACAAGTAACACCAACAGCTCCTGTGCCACAAGATCGATGACAGTGGACAACACCAGCTTATCCCAACTGCAATTTGTCCTCATGACAAACAGAGACCTATACCAACATTCCCACCAGTTACTCCACCAACACAGAGAAAGCTGTAGAGTGACCTAGTAAAGCTAAACTAACAACCAAGAAGCACATCTGTCCCACATTTCTGGATATATTAAAACAAAGTAAGATATAAAGCAAGAGTGAAACAAATCAGCACATAAACAACAACTAAACACAATTTCAAAATGTCTTGGAGACCAACAGACAACTTCAAACCAGACAAAAAGAGGGAGGGGGGGGGCAAGACAGTAGAAAAATGTATCCAGACTAAAGAATTAGGAAATCTCCCCAAGGAAGAAAAATAGAACTATCAGATAAGGAATTCTAAAGATATATATATATGTAAAAATCTTCCAAGACCTAAAGAAGCCATAAACAGAAGCAAAGAGAAGATAAACAATACCCTTGAAGAATTCAGGGAAATCACTCAAGAGCAAAATGAGAAAGTAAATAGACAATTAGAAATCATACAAAAACAACAATTAGAAATCCAGAGGATAAACATTTAAGTTATATAGATAGATAACACATTGGAAAGACAAAAGAATAGACTTGAACTAGCTGAAGAATGCATTTTCAATGTAGAAGACAAATCCCTTGACACCAGTTTGTATGAGGAAAAATCAAAACAAAGAATGAAGAGAAATGGAAAAAAAACCCCTAAGAGTTATGAACCTAAGAGTTGGGATGATATGAGAAAAAATAACATACACCTGATTGGAATTCCAGTACAAGAGAAGAAAAAAAGAAAAAGAAAACAACAGAAAATTATCAAAGACTTACTAACAAAAACTTTCCCTACATCATGAAACAAGAAAAGCTATCCATCCAAAAAGATCAAAAAACACCATACAGGATAGATCCCCAAAAAAAGTCACCAAAACGTATCATACTTAAACTTTCCAAAACCAAAGACAAAGAAAGAATTTTGTCTTGACAGCAGCTAAGGAAAAATGAAATGTTACCTACAAAGGACAATCAATAAGATTAAACTCTGATTTCTCAGGAGAAATCATGTAGGCAAGAATGCAATGGAATGACACCTAAAGAGTCTTGAAGGAAAAAGATTGCCAACCAAGAATTGTATATCCAGCCAAACTGTCCCACAAATATGAGGGTGAAATTAAGAAATTACCAGACATATTGTATAACTGTTTAGTACATCTATTGTCTAACTTCTCCAACTCTAATGTGAAATTATCAGATATATTGTCTAATTGTTTAGTACATTTATTGTTTACTTTCCCCAACTACAATGTAAGCACCATGAAGACAGGGGTCTGCTGTATCTCCAACTGCACAAAAATGTCTATAATAGAATGGTTGCTTAATACATTAAAAAGAAAGAAAAATAAATTCCCAGAAAACAGAAATTAAGGTAATTTTCAAAAACAAGAACATCCCTACAAGAAATGCTAAAGGGAGTCCTTCCAACAGACAATGAGAAATGGAAAACAACAAATTAAAATCAAGACACATGACACCATCACCTAGAAACCAACCCAGAAAAAGTACTCTCAAGACTAAAATAAGCTTACAAAAATGTAGATAGAGAAACAAAGGAGTCAATCTGTAAACAACACCAACTACAAAGCAAATAGAGGGAATACATGGTATAATGACAAAACTCCCAATTGAAGAGGAAGTCAGAATGATGTCTACACAGAACAGACTGTTCCACACTTAGGGAGGTAAGAATTCATTACAGTGTGACCACAAAGAAAATTAAGAAACATTCTAACAAAACAAAAAAAGAAAAATATCACAAGGACCAACAATAATGAAGATAAGGAAAAAAGTACTCAATAAAAAAAATGAACTCAGCACAGAAAAATATATGGAACAAAGAAACCACCACCAACACAACAAAACACAAAATAAAAATAGCAATAAATACATACCTATCATTAATTATATGAAATGTGAATGGACTAAATGCCTTGGTCAAGAGAAAGAGAGTGGCAGATTGGATAAGAAGAGTAGACTTACCAATATGCTGCCTACAAGAGATCCATCTTAGACACAAAGATAAAAATAAATTAAAACTCAAAGGATGAAAAAAGATGTATCAAGCAAATGGCAATGAAAAAAGAAGAGAAGTGGCAATATTAATTTTGGATACAATAGACTTCAAGTTGAAAACCAGCATAAGGGACAAAGAAGGGCATTATATGATGTTAAAGTGGTCAATTGACCAAGAGGACATTATCATCATAAATATCTATTCACCCAATGGAAGAGTTCCAAAATACATAAAGCAAGCATTGGCTTTGAAAGAAGAAATATACAATTCTACAATAGTAGTAGGAGAATTTAACATACCACTTTCAAGAAAGGACAGAACAACTAGGAAAAAAAAAAAAAAAAAACTCAACAAAAATACAGAAGATCTCAACAACACAATCAACCAACTTGACCTCATAGACATATATAGAGCACTCCACCCAACAAAAACACAATACATATTCTTCTCCAGTGCACATGGGTCATTCTCCAGAATAGATCATATGTTAGGCCACAAAAGCAGCCTCAATAAATTTAAAAACCTCAAAATATGTCAGATCATAGGGCTATGAATTAGAAACCAATAATAGGAAGACCAAAGAAAAAAATCAAATACAAGGAAATTGAATAACACACTGCTCAAGAACAAATGGGTAACAAAGAGAAATAAATTGTGTAATAAAAAAAAAAAAAATTCCTAGAAACAAATGAGAATGAAAACACAACTTACCAAAACCTTTGGGACATAGCTAAAAGCAGTACTCAGAAGTCAATTTATAACAATAAATGCACATATCAAAAAAGAATCAAAATCAACACCTTAACTCAACAACTCCAATGATTAGAAACAGGGCAACAAAAGATAAGTATCCCCCACAAGATGAGTATTCTTCACAAGAAAGGAAACAATAAAGATCTAAAACTCACTGCTGTGGAGTCAGATCTGACTCAAAGTGACCCCTCCTTGGGTTTCCAAGATGGTATCACTACAGAAGGAGATCACCCAATCTTTCTTCTGAGGAGTGGCTGTTGGGTTTGAACTGCAGCCCTCTGGTGAGCAGTCAAATGTCTTTGACTCCACACCACCAGAGCTCCTATAATAAAGATCAAAGCATAAATAAATGAAGCAGAAAACAAAAAAAAGAGAGAGAAAAAATCATCAAGATTAGAAGCTGGTTCTTTGGAAAGATTAATAAAATTGACAAACCATGGGCAAGGTCGGCAAAGGAAAAGAGAGAAGATTCAAACAGCACAAATAGTAAAATAAATGGGTGACATCACGACATCACCAACTGAAATTTAAAACTGAATATTATAGAAACTGTATTCCAACAAGTCCAAAAACCTAGAAGAAATCAGCAAATTTTTAGAAACACAAGACCTACCTAAACTAACACAGTCTGAGTTCAAATACTTGAAATCAAAAGATTTCACAAAGAAATCATGCAGGTCATTTAAAAAAAAAAAAAAAAAAAACTCACCACAAAAAATTTAAGTCCTGGCCCAGAGAGCTTCACTGGAAAACTCTATCAAATGTTCAATGAGGAGCTGACACCTGTACTAAAACTATCCCAGAACATAGAAAGTGATGGAATACTCCCAAGTTCATTGTCTGAAGCAAGCATAACCCTGATATGAAAACCAGGTAAAGGCACCTCTAAAAAGGAAAACCACAGACTCATATATCTCTCATGAATATAGATGCAAAAATCTGTAACAAAATATTTTTTTCCTGGACAACATTTACATGAAATAAAGCCTTGCCTAATAAAAGACAAAAAAAAAAAAAAAAAATCTGTAACAGATTCATAGGGAAAAGAATCCAACACCATATAAATGATAATAATAATAATAATACACCAGGACCAAGTAGGATTCATACCAGGCATGCAAAGATGATTCAACATTAGAAAAACAAATCAACATAATCTATCACCTAAATAAAACAAAGGAAAAGAACCATATGATCATATCAATCTATGCAGAAAAGGCATTTGATAAAAATCCAGCACTCATTCCTGATAACTCTCAGCAAAATAAGAATACAATGAAAATTTATCAAAATAATAAATGGCATATGTGCAAAACCAACAGCCAACATTATTCTTAATGGAGATAGATGAAAGTATTCCCCTTGTGAACAGGAACCAAAAAATGATGGCTTCTATTGCCACTTCCAATCAACAATATATTGGAAGTCCTAGCCAGAGCAATGAGGCAAGAAAGAGAAATAAAAGGCATCCAAATTGGCAAAGAAGAAGTAAAACTAACTCTATTTGTAGCTGACATGATTCTATATATAGAAAACCTAAGAGACTCAGCAAGAAAAATGGAAATAATTGAAAGATTCAGCAAAGTGGCAGGATACAAGAACAACATATAAAAATTATTTGGATTCCTCTACCAATCAAATAATATAAAGAGTTAGTGGAAAACAAGAATAGCAAAGACATGGATTGACAAAGTGACTGCAATGATAGACACAAGCTTAGCAAAGATTGTGACAATGGCTCAATACTGGGCAGTGTTTCATCCTATTGTGCATGGGGTTGCTACGAGTCAGAGCCAACTTGATGGCACATAACAACAACACATCAACAAAGAGATCTCTGAAAGAAAACCAGGAAAGCAATATAATTTACAATAACTACCAAAAAGATAAAATTTTTAGGAATAAACCTTACCAGGGACTCAAAACACCTACCCAAAGAAAACTATAAAGCACTACAAGAAACTACAAGATACTTACATAAATGGGAGAACATGTCACTCTCATGATAGGAAGACTAAATATCGTGAAAATGTCAATACTACCCAAAGCAATCTACATATTCAATGCAATCCTGATCCAAATTCCAACAATATTCTTTAAGGAAGTGGAAAAAACAATCACTAACTTTATATGGAAAGGAAATAGAGCTCAGATAAGCAAAACAGTACAGAACAAGAAAAACCAAAAAGGAGATTTCACACTCTCCAATCTCAGAACCTACTACACAGCTTGGTATTGGTACAATTATAGAAACATAGACCAGTGGAACAGATTTGAGAATCCAGAAATAGATCCACACATCTATAGACAGCTGATCTTTGACAAAGGGTTGTCCCATTGAATGGGAGACAGATATCCTCTTTAACAAATGGTGCTGAAAAAAACTTGATATCTATTTGCAGAAAAATGAAACAAGATCCATACTTCACAACATACACAAAAACAAACTCAAGATGGATCAAAGACCTTACTGTAAAATCCAAAACTAAAAGGTTCATCAAAGATAAAATAGAGGAACACCTGTTGTTCTTGGTAGGTGCCATTGAGTCAGCTCCAACTCCCAGTGAGCCTACATTACAGAATGTTACAGAATGTAACACTGCCCAGTCTTTATAATACTTGCTATATTTGAGCCCATCTTTGCAGCCATTGTGTTAATTCATCTCATTAAGTGTCTTCCCCTTTTTTTGTTGACCCTCTCCTTTATCAAGTATGATTCTGCAAGAACTGGCCCCTTCTGACAACATGACCAAACAAATGGGATAATGTCTGGACATTCTCACTGCAAAGGAGAATTGTGGTTGCACTTCTTCCAGGACAGATTTGTTCATTCTACTGATATCCACGGTATGTTCGGTATTCTTTGTTAACACCAAAATGTAAAGGCATCAACCCTTCTTCAGCCTTCCTTACTCATTGTTCAGCTTTCACATGTATATGAGGCTATTGAAAATATCATGGCTTGGGTGAGTTGCAGTTGTTTTCAAAGTGGCATCTTTGCTCCTTACACTTCAAAGAGGTCTTTTGCAGCAGATGTGACCAATGTAATATATCTTTTGTTTCCTTGACTACTGCTTCCATTGGCACTGATTGTGGATCCAAGTAAAATGGAATCCTTGACAACTTCAATCTTTTCTCCATTTATCAAGATGTTGCTTTCTGACCCATTTGTGAGAATTTTAGTTTTCTTTATCCATACTGAAGGCTGTGATCTTTGGTTTTCATCAGTAAGTCCTTCAAGTCTTCTTCACTTTCAGCATGCAAGGTTGTGTCATCTGTATTTTGCATTGTTAATGAGCTTTCCTACAATCCTTATGCCTTTTTCCTATAGTCCAACTTTTCAGATTATTTGCTCAGCATACAGATTGAATAAATATGGTAAAAAAAAAAAAAAGATACAGCACTTACTCCTTTCCTGATTTTAAACTATGCAGTCAGTACCCCCTTGTTTTTTTCCAGAGGACTGCCTCGATCTAGTACAGGTTTCTTATGAGCACAATTAAGTGTTCTGGAATTCTTGTTCTTCACAATGTTATCCATAATTTGTTATGATCCACATAGTCTTTGCATAGTCAATAAAACACAGATAAACATCTTTGCTATATTTTTTTTTTCAGCCAATATCCATCTGACTTCAGCAAAGACATCCCCTGTTCCAAGCTGTCTTCTGAGACCAGCTTGAATTTTAGGAAGTTCCTGGTCTATGTACTGCTGCAACTGTTTTTGGATTATTTTCAGCAAAATTTTACTTGTGTGTGATATGAATGATATTGTTCAAAACTTTCTACATTCTGTTGGATCACCTTTCTTTGTAATGGGCACAAATATTGAACTCTTCCAGTCAATTAGCCAGGTAGCTGTCCTCCAGATTTGTCATAAATGAGTGAGTAACTCCAGAGCTACATCCATTTCTTGAAACATCAATCAATTTGTTGAGCCTTGTTTTTTGCCAGTCCTTTCAGTCCAGCTTGTGCTTCTTCCTTCAATACCATTGGTCCTTGTTCATATACTATCTCCTGAAATGATTGAACATTAACCTTTTTTTTTTTTTTTTTTTTTTTGGTACAGTGACTCTGTGTATTCCTTCCATCTTTTTTTTTTTGATGTTTTCTGCATCATTCAATATTTTGCTCATAAAATCTTTCAATATTACAACTCAAGGCTTAAATTTTTTCTTCAGTTCTTCAGCTTGAGAAATGCTGAGCTTATTATTTGTTTAGTATATGAAAATAGTATGATAACAGAGAAATTTTGTTTGAATTATGATGGATAAAAACAGGGAGGGAATCATTACTACAAATATAAACTCTCAAATTAATAATGAAGAAAGGGAAATGAGAGTCTTATCAATTCTGCAACAACAAGGGAAAAGAAATTATATAAAAATAACATAGCTATTGCAGCAGACTTATCAGTTACCTATCCAACAGTCATCACAGCCCACCTTCCTCCCTGCCCACAGAATCTTAAATTGTCTGAGAAGTAAGAGACCCTTCAGTTTCAGTAAAAGCATGTGTTATGGATTGAATTGTGTTCCCCCAAAATACATTGTCAACATGATTAGGCCATGTGTCTCAGTATTATGTAATTAACCTCCATTTTGTGATCTGATGTAATTATCCCATATGTTGTAAACCCCAAACTCTAACATTTTAGTAGGGCACAATATAATCTACAGGATTAAGTTGTATCTTGAGTGAAACTTTTGAGATAGAAAAGAGGTTAAATAAACAAATAGATATTAGATGGACTTACTACCACCAAGAAAGAAGAGCCAGGTGCACAGTGTCTTTGGACCTCAGGTTCCTTTGGTGAGAACCAACTAGACCCAGTGGAAGATTGATGCCAAGACACCTGGAGATCTCCAAGGAACACAAGGCCCACAGATATTGAAGGGAGATAAGGGACCCTCTCTCAGAGCCAACAAAGAGTCTTCCCCTGTAGCTAATGCCCTGAATTCAGACTACTATTCTCCTACACTGTGAGAGAATAAATTTATGATTGTTAAAGCTATCCACTCATAGGACTTCAGTGATAGAAGCACAAAATAATTAGGAAACCATGCTACAGCCTCAAAGGACAAAGAATAATTGTCTTCACCCATCCTGTAAGATTATTATCACTGGTCACTCTAGTAGTGACCAGGGGTCCCACTTTTGGCAAAGCAGGTATAGGCAGAAGCCCCAGTGAAGAGTTTTTCTTTGCCAAGAGGGAGAAAGCCCTTCATTCTCTGCTTTACTTTTCTTCCTCTCCTCCTTGGAATGAAGAAGTAATACCTGGAGTCGCTGAAAGAATTTTGCAACAATGAGGACCAATGCCACATGCTAAGGATGGATGAGCAGAGAGATAGAAGAAATTTGGTCATTGATGATCTCATTGAGCAGCAAACTAATACCACTCCTTCATTCTACTGCCATTTTCTTGTCACTTAGAAAAATAAGGAACCTTAAGGAATAAAATTATTGATTGTTAAATGAAATGTAATGATATAAATATGTGAATTATTAATTAGTAACTGATTAATTACTATTAGTTGTCTGTTCTGTTAATCTCAGTCAAGGATATGCCTAACTGATATAGAAAATAAATGCAAATTAAGACAGAGGTAATAAAGCCTAAATATATTATTTAACATAATAAACATGAACAGAATGGATTCTCTCCTCAAAAAAAACTGAAACTGTCAGATTTGAAGTAAAATAATCTCTAGCTATAAGGAGCTCTGGTAGCATAGTGCCTAAGGCACTTGACTGCTAACCAGAAGGCTGGTGGTTCAAACCCACCAGCCACTCCTCGGAAGGAAGGTGGGGCAATCCTACTTCCGTAGTGATACTGCCTCAGAAACCCAAGGAGGGGTCGCTATGAGTTGGGGCCGACTCGACGGCACATAACA
>NW_006921750.1:1067412-1071644 GCF_000298275.1 Orycteropus afer afer | reverse complement strand
ACCCCTCCTTGGGTTTCCGAGGCAGTATCACTACGGAAGTAGGATTGCCCAACCTTCCTTCCGAGGAGTGGCTGGTGGGTTTGAACTGCCAGCCGTCTGGTGTGTCTTAGCCACTATGCTACTAGAGCTCCTTTCTTTTCTTTAGATCTTGGAATTATGAGAAAAATGGAAAGAGTAGATTGTTTAATAAGTATTTAAGAATTAAAAATCAATGGAGAAAAATAATCCCAAAAAAAAATGCAATGGAGGACTTTCAGAAAGATGGCAGAATAGGCAGAAAAGCTGCATAGACCCTCTTCAACAAGGAAGGGAGAGGCTAGCTGATGGGGATGCAGAGGATAATCCTGGAGCCCTGAACTTTGAAAAGAGGTGTACATAAATGGATCCAGCACCAACTAGTGGAGGGACCTGAATGAAAACAGTGAGTATGGAGATGGTCAGAGCAGCAGACTATCAGCTGCTGTGATGGGACCAGCTGCCTGAATGTTTCCAGGTGGTGTTGGGACCTGAGAATTGACTTGGAGATAGGCCCTCATTGCCAAAGGCTGCAGGAATGACTGCACTAGTGGCCTATGACTAGGAAGGGAAACAGCAAGGAGGGAGACAACCTAAGCTGTGGACTTTTGACTATACAGAGGATACAGCCATTTTCATTGTTTACAAATGGTGGCCATTTTGGATATTTAAAGTGATCAAGGCCCCAGCCATTTTGAACATTTCCAGGTGATGTTGGGACCTGAGAATCGACCTAGAGATAGGCCCTGGTTGCCAAATGCTGCAGGGATGACTACACTGGTGGCCTATGACTAAGAAGGGAAACAGTAAGGAGGGAGACAACATAAGCTATGGACTTTTGGCTATCTGGAGGGTTTAGCCATTTTGAATGTTTACAAGTGGTGGCCATTTTGGGTATTTAAAGTGACTGAGGGCCCAGCCATTTTGAATGTTTAAAAGCAGTGACCATTTTGGATATATAAAGTGACAGCATTCTCATACAGATTCTGGGGACTAAAGAATAGGATCCTTTTGCCAAGTATGCCAGGGATATATGGGAGGCTGACAATGGGAAAGGAGACAGGGAGTGAGTGTATAAGTGCTGCCAACTAATGAACAGAGGAACACAGTACCCTGCTAACTTAGATAAAACCCAAAGAAAATGAAAATCATGGGCAAGTCAGGCCAACATACAATCGTCAGTTAAATATAAACATAAAAATGTCACAATGCCTTGAAGACAACAGAGCATCACAGTCTACACAAAGAAGCAAGATAAAGCAGGAGAAACAAGGGACCAGGATACAAACCCAAAACATATCCCTGAAGAAGCAGCATCGAACTCCCTGATAAGGAAATCACATTGCATTGAAAGTTCATATACTTATAGTGGAGAATTTTACAATACTATTTTAGAATTTGATGGATCAAAAAGATTTTTAAAAGCAAGACCATAGAGGGTGTGCATAATATAACTAACAATTATATTTAGTTCCTTCAATGGACTGAGAGACAGATCAGGGAAAACACTGAAACTTGAGGAAAATGCAGAGAAAACCCTAGGAAAATTTCAAAAGACAATACAAGAACAAAATGAAAAATTAAAAATGATGAAAAATCTACAGATAGAAATCCAGAAGATTAATACTAAATTTTCAGAAATAGATAACACATTAAATGGGCAAAGGAGTAGAAGTGAATCAATGGAAGATGGAATTAGTGAGATTGAAGGCAAATACCTCAATACTTGTTTGGAAAGGGATCAATCAGAAAAAGATCAAAAGAAAATGAAAACAGCCTAAAGTTAATTTGGGATACCATCAAAAGGAATAATATATGTGTAATCGGAATTCCAGAACAAGGAAAGACAAATAAAACCACAGAGAAAATTGTTGAAGATTCATTGGAAAGGATTTCCCTGGAATGATGAAAGATGAAAATACATCCATTCAAGAAGTCCAATGAACCCCAAACAGGATAGACCTCAAAAGAAAATCACCAAGACATATCATCATCAAACTCACCAAAACCAAAGACAAAGAAAGAATCCTGAAAGCAGCACAGGAAAAACAAAAAGTTACCTACAAGAGGAAGCCAATAAGACTAAACTCAATTTCTTGGCAGAAACCTGCAGGTGAGAAGACAATGGGATAGTATATATAAAACCCTGAAAGAGAAAAATTTCCAACCAAGAATTATATACTCAGCAAAATTGTCCCTCAAATATGATGATGAAATTAGGAGATTTCCAGATAAGCAGAATTTAAGAGAATTTGTTAAAACCAGACCAACCTTACAAGAGTTGCTAAAGTGAGCCCTATGGACAAAGAACCAACACAGCAAACAACAACCAACCATTAACACACATGATGACATAACCCAGAAACCAAGCCAGTTATGGAAGCATCCATAAGTAAATAAGCCTACAAGATTATAAGCAGGGAACCACAGACATCAATTGACAAATTAGGACAACTACAGATGAAAAAGAGGGGAAAAAATGTATAGTTACAGAACTTCTAAATGGTAAGGAAGTCAAGACAAGAGCAAGATAGAATGGACTGTTCAAAATTTGGGAAGAAAATTATAAATCATAGGATAACTGCAAAGAAAAATGATAAACCTTTAC
The DNA here is from genome assembly GCF_000298275.1 of Orycteropus afer afer. Lineage (NCBI taxonomy): Eukaryota > Metazoa > Chordata > Mammalia > Tubulidentata > Orycteropodidae > Orycteropus > Orycteropus afer. Next base: position 1,069,021 of record NW_006921750.1, on the reverse strand, counting down.
ATCAAAGTAAAAAAGAGGACCAGCAGAAATATTAGGAGCTCTGGTAGTATAGTGCCTAAGGCACTTGATTGCTAACCAAAAGGATGGCAGTTCAAACCCACCAGCCACTCCTCAGAACGATGGTTGGGCAATCTACTTCCATAGTGATACCACCTCAGAAACCCATGGAGGGGTCGCTATGAGTTGGGTCCAACTCGACGGCACCTAACAACAAAGCACAAATATTTAGCAAATACTAAAACAATAGCAATGAAGGAAGTGATAACACGGTTCATAAAGAAACTAGTTCAGCACAGAAAATTGTATGTAACAAAGAAATCAGGAGCACCACAAAAAAGCACATAACAAAATGACAGCAACACATTCACACTTGTCAATAATTACATATCTGACAAGGCACTTATCTCTAAAATTTATAGAACACTCCAACACCTCAATGACAAAAAAATTAACAATCCTATTTTAAAAATGGGAAGAAGGAATCAATAGACACTTCAACAAAGAGGATATCCAAGCGGCCAGCAAATACATGAAGAAATGCTCACAATCATTAGCCATCAGAGGGATGCAAATCAAAACAACAATGAGATATCATCTCACCCCAGCACTAATGGCAAAGTTCAACAAGACAAAAAATAACAAATGCTGGCAAGGATGTGGAGAGATTGGAACTCTCATCCACTGCTAGTAGGATTGTAAAATAATACAACCACTGTGGAAAACAGTATGGTGATTCCTTAAAAGCTGGAATTAGAAATACCATTTGACCCAGCAATCCCATTACTAGGTGTATACCCTGTTCTGGTTACCTAGTGCCCCTCTGACAGGAATATACCACAAATGGGATGCCCTTAACAAACAGGAGTTTATTCTCTTAGAGTTTGGAGGCTTTAAGTCTGAGTTCAAAGTGCCAGGCTGGGTGAAAAGTGGCTGGGTGAAAGCTTCTCAACCTTGGGCTTCAGCTCTTTTTCTTGCTCCCAGCCCACTGAAGCTAGAGGCATCTCTTCACTCAGACAGCCACTGGCTGCTGAGGCTAACAAGCCCAAAGTCAACAAATGAAATGGCACAGTCCCGACGTTACCAAACCACACAGCAGGCCATTAATTCAAGTCCATTGAAAGTCCCAAGTTTGGCAAAGTATGGCAGGCTGCTGAACAACATGGCTACACACAGGGTTCAAGTGTGCCATAAGGCAGAGACCATTCCCAAAGCTGTTTCTTATATACGGGAAGCAGACCACATACCCACATGGGGAATACTACATCAAGCTGCCCAGCCACTCAACCAGGCCCAGCCAAGTTGACATCACATACGCTGAAGAAGTGAGAGCCAACACAACAGATATATGCACACCCATGTTCATTACAGCACTGTTTACAATAGCAAAAAGATAGAAACAACATAGGTGCCCATTAACAGAAGAATGGATAACAAAACTACGGTACATACACACAATGGAATACTATGCAACACTAAAGAATAATGTAGAATCTTCAAAACACTGTATAACATGGATGAACTTGGAGGACATTATGCTGAGTGAAATAAGTCAAGCATGGAAGGACAAATATTGTATTAGTTCATTACTGTATAAAGTCAAGGAAAGGTT
>NW_006921750.1:1058503-1066362 GCF_000298275.1 Orycteropus afer afer | reverse complement strand
CTGGTTGCATAGTGCCTAAGGCATTTGACTGCTAACCAGAAGGCTGGTGGTTCAAACCCACCAGCCACTCCACAGAAGGAAGATTGGGCAATCTAGTCCCATAGAGATACCACCTCAGAAACCCCAGGAGGGGTCTCTATGAGTCAGAAACGACTCGGCAGCCATGTTTTTTTAGTTTAATCACATTGCCAGCCCCAGTAAGGAGTTTATGTTTTACACTGAAAGAAATGGGAAGCCATTGGAAATGTACATAGGAGAAAGTGACATGATCTTATTTACATTTCAAAATTTTTACTTTGTCTATTGATTGAGGCCAAGAAAATCTGGAAACCCATTACCATTTTTAATACTCCAGATGACACTCAATGATAACTTTTACTAAGGTAGTAGTGGTGGAGGATATATGAAATAGTAAGACTTAGGATATATTCTGAAGGAAAAATCAAGATTTCCTTAAATTTTATACATGAATTATGAAGGAAAAAAAGAAGACCAGATAATTTCAATGATTTAGCTTAAACAACAGCATGAATGGTCATTTTACTAGGATGTGGAACATGGGAAAAACAGGATGGAGAAATCAACTTTATTGTGTTGGTTAAAATAATAGCTAGTTGAAAAAATAGAGCTCAGGGAAAAGGATTGAACTAAGGAATGAACTTTTGTAGTCATCAGTGTAAGGAGCTCTGGTGGCACAATGCCTAACACATTTAATGGCTAATCACAAGGTTGGCAGTTCAAACAAACCAGCCACTCTATGGAGGGAAGATTGGGAAATCTACTTCTGTAAAGATTTACTGCCTCAGAAACCCAATGGGGGTTGCTATGAGTCAATGGCAGCAAGTTTGTTTTGGTTTTGGAGTGTATCCCAAACCCACTACCACAGAGTCAATTCTGACTCATAGTAACCCTATAGGACAGAGTAGAACAGCTCCATAGGGTTTCCAAGGGTATAAATATTTATAGAAGCAGACTGTCATGTCTTTCTCCTGTGGCGGGGCTTGTGGGTTCAAAGAACTAACCTTTCAGATAGCAGCTGGGCACTTTAACCATGGCACCACCATGGCTCCTTCATCAGTATGTAGATAATATTTAAAGCCAAGAGACTGGATTTAATCAATTAAAGAGTGACTATAGACAAAAACAGAGGAAGCCCAAAAACAGAGCTCCAGGACACTCCAACTCTCAGAGAAGAGGGGACCAGCAAAGGAAGAGGCCTGCAAGTTTAGAGAAAAACCAAGAGTCAGAGGTACACTAGAAGCCAAGTCAGAGCAAGAGGAAAGCAAATGTGTCAAATGTTGCTGATGGAGTGATGACATAAAGATGAAGACTGTCCACTAGGTTCAGCCACCTAGAGCTAACATAGCATAGTGGTGGGATACAAGATCAACATAGAAAAATCTGTTGGATTCCTCTACACCAGCAAAGAGACAGCTGAAAAGGAAATATGGAAATCAATACCATTTACAATAGCTACCAAAAAATAAAATACTTGGGAATAAATCTCACTAGGGACAGCTCTGGTAACGTAGTGCCTAAGGCACTTGACTGCTAACCAGAAGTCTGGCAGTTCAAACCCACCAGCCACTCCTCAGAAGGAAGATGGGACAAACTACTTGCATAGTGATACTGCCTCAGAAACCCAAGGAGGGTTTGCTATGAGTCTGGTCCAACTCAAAAGCACATAATAATAACAAAACAACAGGGACACAAAAGACCTGTACAAATAAAACTACAAACACTACTCCAAGAAACTATAAGAGATCTACATAAATGGATGAATATATCATGCTCGTGGCTAAAAAGAGTGAACACTGTGAAAATGTCAATACTACCCAAAGCAATCTATACATTCAATGCAATCCTAATTCAGATCCCATCAATATTCTTTAAGGATATGGAAAAACCAATCACTAATTTTATATGGAAAGGAAAAAGACTTTGAATAAGCAAAGCACTATTGAAGAAGAAGAATAAAGTAGGAGGTCTCACACTCCCGGATCTCAAAACCTAGCATACAGGCAGAGTGGTCAAAACAGCTTGGTACTGGTACAACAACAGACATATAGACCAGTGTAACAAAATTGAGAACCCAGAAATAGATCCATCACACTGTGGTCAGCTGATATTTGACAAAGGGCTGAAATCCATTAAATGGGGAAGACAATGTTTGTTTAATAAATGGTGCTGATAAAACTGGATATCCATTTGCAGAAAAATGAAACAAGATCCACACCTCACACCATACACAAAAACTAACTCTACATGGATCACAGGCCTAAAGGTGAAACCAAAAACTATAAAGTTGCTCATGGGAAAACTAGGGGCAAATTTAGGGGCCTGATGTATGGCATAAATAGACTATCAAACATAACCCAAAATGAACAAACAGCAGAAGAGAAACTGGATGAATGGGACCTTCTAAAAATTAAATTTTTATGTGCTTCCAAAGACAAAAGAGTCAAAAGAGGAAAAATATTTGGCAATGACATATGTGACAAGGGACTTATCTCTAGAATTTATAGAAAACTCCAACACCTGAACAACAAAAAGACAAATGATCCAATTCAAAAATGGGCAGAAGACATGAACAGACACTTCATTGAAGAGGATATTCAGGCAGTCAACAAACATAAGAAATGTTCATGATTATGAAGAAGATTAAGAAGATCTCTTATAGTTTCTTGGAGTAGTGTTTGTAGTTTTATTTGTACAGGTCTGTTGTTTTTGTTATTAGCCATTAGAGAGATGCAAATCAAAACAACAATGAGATACCATCTTGCCCCAGCACTGGTAGCAAAGTTCAACAAGACAGAAAATAACAAATGCTGGTGAGGATGCGGAGAGATTGGGACTCTCATATGCTGTTGGTGGGACTGTAAAATGGTACAACCACTGTGGAAAGCAGTATGGCAGTTCCTTCAAAAGTTGGAATTAGAAATACCATTTGACCCAGCCATTCCATTACTAGGTATATATCCTAAAGAATTGAGAGGCATGACAAGAAGAGACATATGCACACCCATGTTCATTGCAGCACTATTTACAATAGCCAAAAGATGGAAACAACCTAGGTGTCCATCAACTGAAGAATGGATAACCAAACTGTGGTACATACACACAACGGAATACTACACAACCCTAAAGAATAACATAGAATCTGCAAAACAACACATAACGTGGATGAACTTGGAGGACATTATGTTGAATGAAATAAGTCAATCACAGAAGGACAAATATTGCATTATTCCATTATTGTAAATAGTCAAAGAAACCTTTAAATACAGAAGGAAATTTTCTTTATTGGTTACCAGGGGTGGGAGGGGAGGGGAGGGAACACCGTTAGATAGGTAGAGATAAGTATTGATTTGGGTGAAGAGAAGGGCAATGTACCAAATGTGAGTGATCAACATGGTGGCATTGAGGAAGAAGAAGGCATAGAGAGGTACATGCAAGGTACAAACAACAAAGATGAACCCTTTAGCACATAGAGTACTGCATTGTCAGTGAAGGCAAACATGGCTATATGGGTGTATAGATGGGTGGACAGGTTGAACTCTTAAGTATGTCTATGCAGGGGGGAGTGTGCCCAAGATCATGTATAGTTTTGGCAGACAATGCTTCTACAAGTGTATTTGTATGTTCTGTAAGAATTCCCAAGTGGAGAGCAGAGCTGACAAGAGACAAAGTTGTAGTCATTTCTTGGCCACAGTCAGCTACCCAGAGGGAGTGAATAGTTGAACCTGTGGACTCGTGATCATAGTCACAGGGGACAGCAAGCTCAATTGGCATAACACACTACACAAAACATTGTTCAACCTCCTACTTTGGCAAGTAGCGATGGGATCTTAAAAGCTTGCAAGCAGCCATCAAGAAGCAATGCTCATCCAGAGCAAAGAAGAATGTAGAAAACCAAGGATTCATGGAAACAATTAGTCCAAGAGACTGGTACACCATGCAATCCTAAGCCTGTATGACAATGAGACCAGAAGAACTAGATTGTGCCTAGCTACCACTGTCGACCACTTAGAGGGGGATCTATGTAGGAGATCCTGGATAGAGTAGGAGAACAATGTGGAACAAATCTCAAAATCATTTGGAAAAAATAATAGGGACTAGGTTTGCTGATCTGATAGAGCCTGATGGAGCCACTGAGACCATGGCCCCTAACTGCCCTTCAGATCTGGAATTGAAACCATACCTGTGGCTTTCAGCCAAACAAAAGACAGGCATATGAAGTGAACATTTATACTAGGTAGATACACTCCTTTGACAGAACAATCATGAGAGAATAGAAGGGTTGTGTATGCACAGGGACATAGCTCAGGGGGTAGGAAGGTATGGAGGGAAGAACACAGGGAAGAGGTAACTATGGGGAAAAAGTGGGAGGGGAGCTGTTGCATTGTGGTAAATTGTAGTCAATGCCATGAGACAAAGTGTATGTAAACTGTATGGAAAGTGAATTTGATCTGTAAACTTTCACCCAAATCACACAAACACAAAAATAAAAAGACAGAAAAGAAAGAAGAGACCAAATTGGATGACAGAAGAGATTCTGTATTTTATTGATGATGCAAAGGCATTTGACTGTGTGGAACATAACAAATTATAGACAACATTACAAAGAATGGGAATTCCGGAACACTTAATTGTGCTCATGTGGATCCTGTAGCACATATAAACTCAAAACCAAATCCACTACCATCAAGTGGATTCTGAGTCATAGTGCCCCCTATTGGATTTTCATAGTGGTAAATCTTTAGGGAAGTAAATGGCCTCATGGAGTGGCTGGTGAGTTTAAATCGCCAATCTTCTGATCAGCGGTGAAATGCCTTTAGGCAGTGCACCACCAGAGCTTCCTGTAGCACACATAGTTTCTGACAAAAGCTGGAAAGCAAAGTAAGAAGACTGAAAGAAATCCAGCCAGCACTCTAAGTACAAGGGAGCCATAACCCATTAGTAAATGAATTTAAAGTCTGTGGTGTATTGAAGGGCACACTGGTGGCATTGTACCTAAGGCATTTGATTGCTAACCAGAATGCTGGCGGTTCAAACCTACCAGCCACTCCTTGGAAGGAAGATTGGGCAATCTACTTCCGTAGTGATACCACCTCAGAAACCCAAGGAGGAGTTGCTATGAGTCAGATCTGACTCGATGGCAATGGGTGTACTGAAGGTAAGCAGTTAAGTACCCAGCTGATAACAGAAAGGTCAATGGTTCAAATTCACCAAGCTGTTTCACAGGAGAAAGATGTGGCAGTCTACATATATTCTGTAAATATTTTCAGCCATAGAAATCCTACAGGACAGTTCTACTCTGTCCTTCAGGGTAGCTATGAGTTGAAATCAATATGAAATCAGTAAGTTTGTTTTTAGTGTTTGTTTTGGTTACTTAGTGCCACTCTAACAGAACATACCACAGGTGGAATGGCTTTAACAAACAGGAGTTTATTCTTTCACAGTTTTGGAAGTTAGAAGTCTGAGTTCCAGATGCCAGACTCTGGGGGCTTGGTGAAAGCCCCTTGACCTTGGGCTTCAGCTCTGCCTCTTGCTTCTGGCCCAATGAAGCTATAGGCATCTCTTCACTCAGGCAGCTGCTGGCTGCTGAGGCTGACAAACTCAAGGTCGACAAGTTAAAAGTCATAGTCCCGATAGAACCAAATCACAGGGCAAGCCATTGATTCAAGTTCATCAAAGTCCTAAGACTGGCAGAGCATGGCAGGTTGCTGAATGAAGACTTGGCTACAAGGAGGGTTCAAACACGCCATCAACTGGAGACCTTCCTCAAAGTTGCTTCTTGTATACTGGAAGCAGCCCACATCCCTAAAGCAGGCATTCAGCTGTTCCAGTAGATTCCACCATGTAGATCTCACCATGGGGAATAACTACATCCAGTTTCCCAGCCACTCAACCAGGCCCAGCCAAGCTGACCTACAATCTTAACTACCACAGTGTTATAAAAAAATTCAAATTAAGTCCCAACTACTGGATAGATTGACTCAAACCTGTTACTAACAGTCTGACTGAGGAAGGGTCATTCCTGTCTCCAAGTATAAATATTATAAGCCCTGAAGTCAGACTTCTAGCTTTCTGAACTATGAGAAAATTAATTTATTTTTTAAAGTCACCTACTTGTGATATTTCTGTTACAGCAGCACTAGGAAACTAGACACTATCAGACAAGGACATTTAAATGACTATGATTTACATATTAGGGTCTAGTGAATTAAGTGGACAGCAAGCATGAAAAAATAGGGAAATTCAGGAAATAGAAGACACATTAAAGCAAACAGAAGCAAACACAAGTTTCAGAAATTTTAAAAAAAAAAAGGTCTCAAAGTTGAATAATTTATTTGACAGGTTTATCAGCTGACTGAACACAACTTAAAGAAAGAATCATTTACTTGAAAAAGGTCAATATAAATTGTCCAAACTGAAACATAGAAAAAATGAGTGAAAAGAATGAAACAGAGAATCCAAAAGTTGTGAGCAAAGTAAACAATATAACAAATGTGTTATTGGAGTATTAAGGAGCTCTGGTTGTGTAGTAGTTAAGGCATTTGGCTCCTTACCAAAAGGTTGTTAGGTCAGTTCTGCGATGAACAAAAGAAAAAAAAAAAAAAAAAAAAGACTGGTAGGTCAAACCCACCATCTGCTCTGTGGAAGAAAGATGAAGCAATCTGCATCCATAAAATTTACAGCTTAGGAAACTCATGAGGGTGATTATGACTTGGAACCAACTGATGTTAGTGAGTTTGGTTTTTCCTTTTATTTGTTTATTGGAGTATTAGAAAAATAAATGGGTGAAAACATGACAGAAGAAATATTTGAAGAGATAATGGCCAATATCTTTTCAAAATTCATGAAATAAAACATACCACAATCCAAGAAGCTCAGAAAATCCCAAATAGAATAATTTTTTAAGCCTCATCCAAAACACTTAGATTTATTATAATCAAACTGCTGAAAACAAAAGATGAAGAGAAATCTTGAAGACAGCCATTGGAAAAATGGAAAGATAAAGAAACATCACCTTCCTTGAAATAATAAATAAATAAGACTGAACAGCAATTTTTGGTCATTACTGTCTTCTAAATACACGTATGATGGCTATCAGTGATCTAAAAACAACTCATATAATTTCTGAATATTTAACAATTAATGCTCAAAAGTCAGTACAAGCCAAATGTGGAAAATATTGCTTAAAATGAAACAAAGATAAGGATGAAAGAATACTTCTTTTCAGAAACTATGCAAGCCAGTATCAATGGAATGATACACATATATACTTAAAAAAAAAAAAAAAAAAGTTTCCCTGGTTGTCCAAAAGCACAGCATTCCTATGAAATCTTTTGTAAGCCAAAATGACATGAAGCAAAGAAGCAATTAGCATTAATTTATACAGGGAAAAAAATGGAGTGTCCCCAGAACCAAAAAATAACTTATCAAATCATACTCAATATGGTACAGTGAATTGCTTAATATGGCTCTTCTAGCTATGGTCTTTATGACTCCCATCAGACGACTGGGTGGATCTATGTAAATGTGAGGTGCTTGTGGTCCACCAAGGGGATTGAATAGTTTGTTACTAATGTAAATAAGGTACCTGGCACTCTTATGGGGGTGTACCCATGGAAATAAGGTGTATGGAATCTTAATCTGGGGATTGGTCAATTTTGTCATTCCTCTAGGCCTAAATGAGTCTTCCCAGAGGCAGGAAGGGAGACCTCACTGCCATCAAGAGAGCGAAACTGGGAGTGGAGTGTGTCCTTGGACCAAAGATCCTGTGTTCAGAAGACGGCAGAGAGAGATGGCAGCAGAACAGAGACTGGCATGAGACAGAGCAGTCAACTTGCTAG
>NW_006921750.1:1048132-1056628 GCF_000298275.1 Orycteropus afer afer | reverse complement strand
CTTTCTTTGGAATGGGCACAAATATGGATCTCTTCCAGTCAGTTGGCCAGGTAGCTGTCTTCCAAATCTCTTGGCATAACTGAATGAGTGCCTCACTCAGTTATATATCAGAATGATATGATCGTATGGTACTTTTCCTTCATTTTGTTTATGTGGTGGATTATGTTGATTGTTTTTCTGATGTTGAGCCATCCTTGCATACCTGGTATGACTCCTACTTGGTCATGATGTATTATATTTGTGATATGTTGTTGGACTCTGTTGGCTAGGATTTTGTTGAAGATTTTTGCATCTATGTTCATGAGGGATAAATTATCCATAGTTTTCCTTTTTAGTGGTGTCTTTTCCCGGTTTTGGTATCAGTGTTAGACTTGCTTCATAGTATGAATTTGGTATTCCATCATTGTCTATATTCTGGAATAGTTTGAATGGTATAGGTGTGCCAAAAGGCAGGGAGGCCACATCTTCTGACCTCCTCTAACCCCACAAGAGGAAGACAGAATCACCATCAATAGCCCAGGGCTTATTACTGCAAGGCCAGACATGCTGCCTCCCTCTAGCCCTTTCACCAACTGGTCCTCCCAAAGCACCCACCACCTCTCTCCTGGATTTGATAATTCACTGCAGTGGCCACACAGAACTCACATATTATGGGGTTTATTAGGGATGCACCAGGCTACAATTCAAGTTCAGGAAAAAAAGGGCTCAGTCTCTCTCCCAACCCGCCTTCTCTCTGCCAACAGTTTCTCACAATCTCTCTCCCAGTAGTGTGTGTCCCTCAGTGTCTCACTCAGCAATGTGTGTCTCTTGCATCTCTTTCCCAGCAGCAAGTCTCTTGAGTCTCTTTCCCAGCAGTGCGTGTCTCTTTCAGGAGCAGATGTCTCTTTCAGCAGCACGTCTTCCTCAACCAGCAGTCAGAGAGAGACTTCTCCTGCCTCTAGGAGGCCTCCTTTTGAGCCTGGCAGAGTGGCCAAACTAACCAATCATAACATCAGAATTCTAAGCACCTGAGAGAGAGAGAGAGCAGGAACCTCCCAGAACATTGCTTTGTGTTGCACCCAACAGAAATACCCCAGGTGGATAACTTTTACAATCAGCAGATCCTCAGTTGCTCACAGCAAATTCCACCACAGAGTTTTCAAAGACTTATGGCTAGAAAAGCCACACTAAGTAATTTACTACACTGCAAGGTGTCACCTCTTCCCTGATCATTGGGTAGAATTCTCCAGTGAAGCTGTCTGGGCCAGGACATTTTTGTGTGTGTGTGTGTGGGGGAGCTTTTTTATGACCTGCTCAATTCCTTCTTTTGTCATGGGTCTATTCAAGTATTCTATCTCTGGCTGAGAAAGTCTAGGTAGGTCTTGAGTTTCTACAAAATTGTCCATCTCTTCTAGGTTCTCGAATCTGTTGGAATACAATTCTTCTTAATATTCTGTTACTATCTTTTTTAATTTCAATTGGCTCTGTTGTGATGTTGCCCTTTTCATTTATTACTTGTATTATTTGCATCTGCTTTTTTTGTCTTTTGTTAAATTTACCAGTGGTTTGTAAATCTTGTTAATCTTTTCGAAGAACCAGCTTCTTGTTTTGCTAATTTTCTCTATTGTTTTCTGCTTTGGTTATTTCTGCTCTGATCTTTATTATTTCCTTACTTCTGGATACTATAGGTTTCTTTTGTTGCTCTTTTCCTAATTGTTGGAGTTGTTGAGTTAAAGTATTGATTTGAGTCTTTCCTCTCTTTTGATGTGTACATTTATTGCTATAAATTGACCTCTGAGTACTGCTTTCACTGTGTCCCAAAGGTTTTGGTAACTTGTATCTTCATTCTCATTTGTTGCTAGGAATTTTTTTATTTCACACTTTATTTCTTCTGTTACCCAGTATTTTTTTTTCCCCTTGGTCTTCCTATTATTGAATTCTAATTTTATAACATTGTGATCTGAGAAGATGCTTTGTAGTATTTCAATTTTTTTTTTTTTTTTAATTTATTGAGGTTTGTTTTGTGCCCTAACATATAGTCTACTCTGGAGAATGATCCATATGCACTGGAAAAGAATGTGTATTGTGCTATAGTTGGGTGCAGAGCTCTGTATATATCTATGAGTTCAAGTTGGTTGGTTGTGTTGTTGAGTTCTTCTGTATCTTTGTTGACTTTTTTTCTAATTGATCTGTCCTTCCTTGAAAGTGGTGTGTTAAAGTCTCCTACTATTATTATAAAGTTGTCATTTTTTCCTTTCAATTCAGTTAATATTTGCTTTATATATTTTGGAACTCTTTCATTGGGTGCATAGATATTTATTATAGTAATGTCTTCTTGGTCAATTAACCCTTTTAGCATCACATAGTGTCCTTCTTTGTCACTGATGCTTTTTGCACCTAAAAGTCTATTTTATCAGAAAGTAATATTGCCACTCCTGCTCTTTATTTTGTTGCCATTAGCTTGATACATATTTTTTACACCCATTAATTTTTAATTTGTTTTTATCTTTATGTCTAAGGTGGGTCTTTTGTACTAGCTATCAATGGGTCTTTTTTCTTATCAAATTGTCACTCTCTTTCTCTTGGCTGATGAATTTAGTCCTTTAACATTGAGTGTAATTGGTGATAGATATGACGTTATTGCTGTCAATTTATTGTAGTTTTGTTGTATTTTTGGTGATTTCCTTGTTTCAAACATTTTCTGTGCTGAGTTCATTTTTTTATCAATTTTTTTTTCTCTTTTCTTCATTATTGTTGGTTTTGTGCTTACTAAGCCCATGTGTTTTTCTTCTTTCTGAGTTTGCTCAGAAGGACTGTTAATTTTCTTGTGGTTACCTTGAAGTAAATTCTTATCTCCCTAAGATTGGAATAGTCTGTTCTATAAAGATGTTGTCCTGTCTTCCTGTCCATTTGGAAGTTTTGTAATTAAAACTTTTATTCCTTTATTTGCTTTGTTGCTGCTGTAAATCTGCAAATTGACTCCCTTATTTCTCTATGTACATTTTTATATGCTTATTTTGAGCATCTATTTCTGGTTTTGCTTCTAAGTGATGGTGTCAAGTGTTTTGATTTTAATTTGTTATTCTCTGTTGTGAATTTTCTAAAGGAAAGACTCCTTTTAGCATTTCATGTAAGGTTGTTCTGGTTTTCACAAATGCTCTTAATTTTTGTTTGTCTGAGAATGTCTTGACAGTTTGGCTGGATATATAATTACTGGTTGGTAATTCTTTTCCTTCAAGGTCTTAAATATGCCATCCTATTGCCTTCTTGCCTGCATTGTTTCTGTGAGAAATCAGATCTCAGTATTATTGGTTGTTCATTATAGGTGACATTTCATTTTTCCTGAGCTGCTCCCAAGATTCTTTCATTTTGAAGAGCTTGATTATGATATGTCTTGCTGACTTTCTCTTGGGATCTATCTTGTATGGAGTTTGTTGAGCATCTTGGATGGCTATCTTTTCTTCCTTCATGATATGGGGAAATTTTTCTCTTAACAAGTCTTCAACAATTTTCTCAGTGTTTTTTTGTTTTGTTTTGTTTTTTGCCTCCTCTTGTTCTGGTATTCGAATGAGGCATATGTTGTTTCTTTTCATGTCATCCCATATAACTCTTAGGTTATCTTCATTTCTTTTAAATTTTTGTCCTTATTATTCCTCATACAGGCTGGCATCAAGAGATTTGTCTTCTAGCTGAGAAAGGTGTTCTTCATTCAGTTCTAGTCTACTCTTTTGCCTTTCCACTGTGTTATCTATCTCCGTAATTTTAGCATTCATTTTCTGGATTTCTAGTTGGTGCTTTACATGAGTTCTAGTTGTGTATTTTATCTTGTTATTCTGTTCTTGAATGATTTTCCTGAAATCTTTCAGTGTACTGTCTCTCTTTTCATTGTTTCCGTGAACTCCTGAAGGGTCCTATATATGCACCTTCTGAATTCCTTCCCAGATAGTTGTATTGCTTGTTCTTCTTCCATGATAGGTAATTCTTTAGTCTGGGCTTTTATCCCTGTTATCTTGTCCTGTTTTTTTGTTTGATTTGAGGTTGTCTATTCTTTCCTTAACATTTTGAGATTGTTGTCTTTAATTGTTAGTTATGTATTGATTTGTTTCACCCTGATTTTATGTTTTACTATCTGAAAGTGTGGAGAAGCTGTACTTCTTTGGTTATTAACTTAGCTGTACTTGGTCACTCTCCAGCTCACTTTGTATTGGTGGAATCACTGGTGGGGATGTGGGTGCAAGTGTCTGTTCATCATGAAGAGGATTTGGAATTGGGATGGGCAGCTGTTGTCCACCATCTGTTGTTTACTCTATGGTGTGGGTGCTATTGGTGTTACCTGTCTATTGGATGAGGTATTCAGTGTAATAGCTCTGATTATCTAGTGGAGATTTAATGTGTTCCTCCTATTGGACAAGGCAGTGGAGAAAAGGAAAAAAAAGAAAACAAGTACCAGAAGCAGACTCCATGATAGAAAAGCATAAGGAGTTTTCCATGCCTGAGGTGAGACAATTCAGTCAGTGATTCAGGCACAGGCGGGGCCGCCTGGGTCATTCTGAGGCTATATGCTGCTGATGATGCCCTGCTGCCAATCAAAGACCCACAGTTCAAAACTGACAGACACCCCAAAGGATTAAGGGCCACCACTTTGCATCTAGATGGCAGCTTACTAGCTTTTAAGATACCAGTCACTACTTAAAGGAATTTTTCAAATCTAGACCAACCTTAGAAGAGATGCTAAATGGAGCTCTTTGGACAGAGAGCCAACAACAGCAAACAACAAACGAACATTAATGCACATGATGACATAACCAGAAACCAACACAGTTATGGAAGTATCCAAAGTAAATAAGCCTACAAGATTGTAAACAGGGAACCAGAGATGTCAATTGGCAAATGAAGAAACTACAAACCAAAAAGAGGGAAAATATTATGTAGTTTCAGAACTTTTAAATGGTGAGGAAGTCAAGACAACTCCAAGATAGAATGAACTATTGTACACTTGGGGAAAAAAATTATTAATCACAAGGTAACCTCAAAAAAAAAAAGATACACCTTTACATCAAAATTAAAAAGAGTACCAGCACAAATATATAGCAAATATTAAAACTATAGTAATGAAGGAAGTAATAATATGATTCATAAAAAAAAAAAAAACAAGCTCAGCACCGAAAATTATATCTAACAAAGAAATGAGTAATACCATGAAAAAACGCATAACAAAATGACAGCCAGAAATTCATACTTACTGATAATTACATTGAATGTCAGTGGATTAAATGCACCACTCAGGACATGGAGAACTGCAGACAGGACAAGAAAACATAACCCATCAATATGCTGTCTACAAGAGACAGATCTTAGAGAGAAAGACAAAAACAGACTAAAAGTCAAAGGTTGGAAAAAGAGATATCAAAGAAATGGAAATCAAAAAAGAGCAGGAGTGGAAATACTAATTTCTAATAAAATTGATGTTAGGACAAAAATCACCATAAGAGACAAGGAAGGACATTATACAATGATTAAAGGATCAATTGAACAAGAGGATATAACCATAATAAATATCTATGCACCCAATGAAAGAGCCCCAAAATACATAAACCAGACTTTAATAGAATTGAAAGGAAAAATAGATGACTCCACAGCCATAGTAAGAGACTTTAATATCCCACTTTCAATGAAAGACAGAACATCTGGAAAGAAACTCAACAAAGATGCAGAAGACCTAAACAATACAATCAACCAACTTGACCCTATAAACATCTACAGAGTATATCATCCAATAACAGCAAAATATAAATTCTTTTCCAGCGCATATGGAACATTCTCCAGGACAGGCCATATGTTAGGCCACAAAGCAAGAATGAATAAATTTAAAAACACTGATATACTGCAAGGTATCTTCTCAGATCACAATGCTATAAAATTAGAAATCAACAATAGGATATCAATGGAAAAAGAGCAAACACATGGAAACTGAATAACACCATCCTTTAAAATGACTGAGTAATAGAAGAAATAAAGAAATGCAATTTAAAAATTCCTTGACTCAAACGAGAATGAAAAAAAAAACATATCAAAATTTCTGGGACACAGCAAAAGCAGTGACCAGAGGTGAATTTATAGCAATAAATGCATACATCAAAAAGAAGAAAGAGCCAAAACAAAAACCTTAACCCAACATCTCCAACAATTAGAAAAAGACCAGCAAAAAAAAAAAAAAAGCCCACAGTTACCAGAAGAAAACAAAAAATAGCAATTCAAGCAAAAATCAATGAAACAGAAAATAGGATGACAATAGAAAAAATCAACAACACCACAAGTTGGTTTTTTGAAAAGATTAAGAAAATTGACAAACCACTGGCAAGTTTAACAAAGGAAAAGAGGGAGAAAATGCAAATAACAAGAATAAAAAATGAATTGGGCAACGTCACAACAGAACCTACAGAAATTAAAAGGATAATATCATGATACTATGAAGAACAATACTCCAACAAATTTGAAAATCTAGAAGAAATGGTCAGATTTCTAGAAACATACTACTTACATAAACTTACAAAGACTGAGCTGGAAAGTTTGAACAGACCCATAGCAAAAGAATAAATTGAACAGGTCATAAAAAAATTACCAAGAAAAGAAGGCCCTGGCCCAGACAGTTTCACGGGAGAATTCTACCAAATATTCAGAGAACTGACACCAGTCCTACTCAAACTATTCCAGAACACAGAAAATGATGGAGTCTTCCCAAATTCATTTTATGAAGCAAGCATAGCCTTGATACCAAAACCAAGCAAAGACATTACTATAAAGGAAAACTACAGACCAATATCCCTCGTGCATATACATACAAAAATCTTCAACAAAATACTAGCCAATGGACTCCAACAACATATCAAAAAAATAATACATTATCACCAAGTGGGGTTCACATCAGGTATGCAAGGATGGTTCAACATTACAGAAACAATCAACGTCATCCATCACTTAAATAAAACAAAGGAAAAGAACCAAATGATCATATCAATCAATGAGGAAAAGGCATTTGATAAAATTCAACACCCATTCCTCATAAAAACTCTCAGCAAAACAGGAGTAGAAGGGAAAGTTCTCAACATATTAAAGGGCATATGTGCAAAACCAACAGCCAAAATTATTCTCAATGGAGAGAGACTGAAACCATTACCCTTGCAAACAGGAACCAGACAAGGATACACTCTATCACCACTTCTATTCAACATTGTTTTAGAAGTCCTAGCCAGGGAAATAAGGCAAGAAAGGGAAATCAAAGCCATCAAATTGGTAAGGAAGAAGCTAAACCATCCCTATTTGCTGATGATATGATCCTATACATAGAAAACCCAAGTGACTCAGCAAAAAAATTACTGGAACTAATTGAGAGATTTAGCATAGTGGCGGGATACAAGATCAAAATCCAAAATCAGTTGGATTCCTCTACACTAGCAAAGAGATTGGTGAAAAGCAAATAAGGAAATTAATACCATTGACAATAGCTACCAAAAAAATAATGTACTTGGCAATAAATCTCACTAGGGACACAAAAGACCTGTACAAAGAAAACTACAAAACACTACTTCAAGAAACCATAAGACATCTACAGAAATGGAAGAACATACCATGCTAGTGGATAGGAAGAATGAACATTGTGAAAGTGCCAACACTACCCAAAGCAATCTATACATTCAATGCAATCCCAATCCAAATCCCATCAACCTTCTTTAAGGATATGGAAAAAACAATCACTAATTTTATATGGAAAGGAAAAAAACCTTGGATAAGCAAAGCATTTTTGAATAAGAACAATGAAGTATGAGGTCTCACATTCTCAGATCTCAAAACCTACTATAAAGCCATAGTAGCCAAGACAGCTGGGTATTGATACAAAGACAGTCACATAGACCAGTGGCACAGAATTGAGAACCCAGAATAGATCCATCTACCTCTAGTCAGCTGATCTTTGACAAAGGGCTGTAATCCAGTACATGGGGAAGAAATGGTCTCTTTAACAAATGGTGCTGGCAAAACTGGATATCTATTTCCAGAAAAATGAAACAAGATCCATACCTCACACTATACATGTAACTAACTCCAGACGGATCAAAGACTTAAATGTGAAACCTAAAACTATAAAGTTCCTCAAGGGAACAATAGGGGAAAATTTAGGGGCCCTCATTTATGGCATCAATAGACTGTCAAGCATAAGCCAAAATGCACAAACAGCAGAAGATAAAATAGATGAATAGGATCTTCTAAAAATTAAAACTTTATGTGCTTCAACAGACTTCTCCAAAAGAGTAAAAAGAGAACCTACAGATTGGGGAAAAAAAATATTTGGCAACAAATCTGACAAGGGACTTATCTGTAAAACTTATAGAAAACTCCAACACCTCAACAGCAAAAAAGACAATCCAACTTAAAAATGGGTCAAAGACACGAATACACACTTTGCCAAAGAAGATATCCAGGAGGCCAATATCACATGAAGGAATGTTCATTATCATTAGT
>NW_006921750.1:1040141-1044227 GCF_000298275.1 Orycteropus afer afer | reverse complement strand
CCACTATGCTACCAGAGCTCCTATAGTAGATCATATGGCTGTCTAATTCCAAATGGCCAAAACCAGTCCATTTCAGCTCACTAATGCCAAGGATATCAATCTTTAGTCATTAAAGAGATTCAAATCAAAACAACGAAATACCATCTTGCCCCAGCACTAATAGCAATGTTCAACAAGACAGAAAATAAAAATGCTGGCGAGTATGTGGGAGGTATGGTGGCATTGTGCCTAAGGCATCTGACTGCTAACAAGAAGGCTGGTGATTCAAACCCACCAGCCACTCCTCAGAAGGAAGGTTGGGCAATCTACGTCCATAGTGATATTGTCTCAGAAACCAAAGGAGGGGTTGCTATGAGTCGGATTTGACTCGACGGCAGTGCGTTTGGTTTGGTTTTGGTTTGGCGAGTATGTGGAGAGAGTGGGAGTCTCATACACTGCTAGTGGGACTGTAAAATGATACTAGCACTGTGGAAAGCATTATGGTGATTCCTTAAAAAGTTGAAATTAGAAATACTATTTGATCCAGCAAACCCATTACTAGGTATAAATCCTAAAGAAGTGAGAGCCAGGACAAGAACAGATATATGCATATCCATGTTCATCACAGCACTGTTTATAATAGCAAAAAGATAGAAACAATCTAGATGCCCATCAACAGAAGAATGGATAACCAAACTATGACACATACACACAATTGAATACTATGTGATACTAAAGAATAACGTAGAATCTGCAAAACACCACATAACGTGGATGAACTTGGAGGATATTATGCTGAATGAAGTAAGTTAATCACAGAAGGACAAATATTGTATTAGTTCATTATTGTAAAAGGTCAAGGAAAAGTTTATATGTGGAAGGAACCTTTTTTCATTGCTTACCTGGGGTGGGAGGGGAGGGGAAGGAACATTGTAAAAATATAAATAATAATAATAATAAAGATGAGGGGGAAAAAAAACACCCTGCTCCTAGAACACATTACTGGTTGTGATGGTAGTGGTTTCCATTATCTCATCTGTGATATTTGAGGCACAGATTATCCTATTTATAAAAGGAAGGGATTACATGTGTCTTGAGGCAGTAGTGACTTAGTCATAGTATTCTCACCTCCTACACAGGCTACCAGAGTTTAATTCCCAGCCAACATACCTCATGTCCAGCCACCACTCATCTATCAGTGTGATGATGAACAGGTTTCAGGGAAGTTTCCAGACTAAGACAGGATAGGAAGAAAGGCCTATGATTTACTTCCAAAAAAAAAAAAAAAAGCGAAAACTCTACGGTTGAGAAGAGTCTGATTTATAACCAACCATGGGGATCATATCAGGAAAGGATCAGGCACAGGATCAGGCAAGGTTTTGTTCCATTGTGCATAGGGTCACCATAAGTCAGAAGTCTACTGCAAAGCAGCCAACAACAAGCATGTGTCCTGGGGGCAGGCACAGATTTAAGTCTGGCATTCCACACAGAGTCTGGTAGTGTGAGATCCAAACCCTGGTGGCCAGAAAATAAGTACATCATTGAAATGATAAGATGAAATAAATGATCTGTGAGGTCTAAAGTCAGTTAATTTTGAAAAGACATGGAGAAAATAGATGTGAAAATAGACATACATAATATAGACACCAAAGTCTGTTTCCAAGTGGGATAACCAGAAGAAATTTTGCTAATTCTTAAGTGAGAAAAACTTGGAAGGCTTTAATGCTAGCCACTCCAGAAACTGCAGAATAGTAGTGATTATGTTACCTGCACTTCAGCCCAGCTACTCTGAGCAGGCATGAAGACCTGGGCTTAGATTACAGAGTTAACCGTTGTTGCCACTTTCAGAAAACGTCCTGCTGATTTCCAGGCTGGAATGGAGTTGGAAAGGTGAGGAAGCAGGGAGATTGCAGGCAGATCATCCCTGAGGCAAGAAAAGAAAGATGAAACCCGAACAGCTCAGTCCAGCATTACCTACCTGGTTGGGGCCCTGCAAAAGAAAATAGCAAGGTGCCTCCATCTACCAAGATCTGAGCAAAATTCTGTCCTGTTCAGTCATTGGAACTTTTGGCAGTAGTTGGAGAAGGGGAAAGAACAGGAGAGGTAACTACCCTGAAGTCCCCAGCAAGGTGATCCTCAGAAAGTTCCCTTGTTCTCTAAAACCCACTGCCATCAAGTATATTCTGACTCACAGAGACCCCCTTTGGGCTTCCGAGGTGGTAAATCTTTACAGAAGTAGATTGCCCAGTCTTCCTTCCGCAGAGTGGCTGGTGGGTTTAAACCACCAACCTTCTGGTTATCACTCAATGTCTTAGGCACAGTGCCACCTCTCATGTGCCCAAGTTCTTAGGGAATTTGCAACACATTAGAAAGGGGCAAGTGCTCTGCACCAATCTACTTCAGCAATGTACAGCACTATCTGTTTCCCTGAATCATCATGAACCTTACTATTATCAAAGTTTTAATTGAGGTAAAATTCACATAACAAAAAACTAACCATTTTAAAGTGAACAATTCAATGGTATTCAGTACATTCATAGTGTTGGGTAGACATCACGTCCATTGTTGTTATTATTAGGTGCCATCGATTTAGTTCTAACTTATAGCAACCCTATGTACAACAGGGACCATGACAGAGTGAGGAGTCAGCCGCAGGGATCCAGGTGAGGAGAGGGAATCCAGGCCACGCCTCAAAGTGGCAGAGCGGGAGAAAGGAGAGGAAAAAGCCTGGAGACTGGGGCAGAGAGAGGAGTCAGCCACAGGGATCCAGGTAAGGGTGGTTGGAGAGGTTTCCAACAGCTAAGAGGGACAAACTTGTCTGTCAGTTTGTCCTACTGTCATGACATGTTGCTGTGAGTTTTGAGGCTAAGCCACTGGTGTTTCAAAACCAGCGGGGTGCACATGGTACACAGGTATCAGCACAGCTTGCAGGCTGAGACAGAATAGGAAGAAGGAATAGGCCATCCACTTCTCAAAGAATTGGACAGGGAAAACCTTAAGAATAACAAAGAAACACTGTCTGATACATTACTGTGTAACTTTATGAATAGTCCGGATAGGTTAGAAGGCTCTCAAAATAGGACTGGGAAAGAGCTACATCATCAGAGTAAAACCAGCCTTATTCATACTGTTAAGAAAAAGCTTTGAGACCTCCATTTGCTGATGTGGCACCACTCAAATTGAGGAGAAACAGCAGTAAACATCCATTAATGATCGGAACATGGAATGTACGAAGTATGAACCTAGGGAAATTGGAAGTTGTCAAAAATGAAATGGAACACATAAAGATTGATATCCTAGGCATTAGTGAGCTGAAATGGACTGGTTTTGGCCATTTTGAATCAGACAACCATACGATCTACAATGCCAGCAATCACAGTTTGAAGAGGAATGACATGGCATTCATCATCACAAAGGATGATTCAAGATGTGTCCTGAAGTACAATGCTGGCAGTGATAGGATAATATCCATATACCTACAAGGAAGACCCATTAATATGAGTATTATTCAAATTTATGCACCAACTACCACAGCCAAAGATGAAGAAATTGAAGATTTTTATCAACTTCTGCAGTCTGAAATTGACCGAACATGCAATCAGGATGTGTTGATTATCACTGGTGACTGGAATGCAAAAGTTGGAAGCAAAGAAGAATCACTGGTAGTCGGAAAATTTGGCCTTGGTGACAGAAATAATGTTGGGACTCGCATGGTAGAATTTTGCAAGACCAATGACTTATACATTGCAAACATCATTTTTCAACAACACAAATGGTGGCTGTGCACATGGACTTCACCAGATGGAACACACAGGAATCAGATTGATTACATCTGTGGCAAGAGGTGATGGAAAAGCTCAACATCCTCAGCCAAAACCAGTCCAGGAGCTGATTGTGGAAGAGACCATCAACTGCTCATATGCAAGTTCAACTTGAAATTAAAGGCAATTAAAACAAGGCCAAGTGAGCCAAAATAGGATCTTGAATATATCCCTCCTGAATTTAGAGACTACCTAAAGAGTAGATTTGATGCATTGAACACCAATGACCAGAAACCAGAAGAATTGTGGGATGACATCAAGAGCATTATCCATGAAGAAAGCAAGA
>NW_006921750.1:1033097-1038677 GCF_000298275.1 Orycteropus afer afer | reverse complement strand
CACGATAAATGGAGAAAAGATTGAGGTTGTCAAAGAACTCACATTGCTTGGTTCTACAATCGATGCCAATGGAAGCAGCAGTCAGGATATTAGATGACCTGTAGCACTGGGCAGGTCAGCAGCGAAGGAACTCTTTCAAGTGCTGAGGAGCAAGGCTGTCTCCTTGAGGCCTAAGGTGTGCCTGACACAAGCCATTATATTTTCAATCGCCTTGTATGCATGTGAGATCTGGACAATGAATAAGGAAGACTGAAGAAGAGTTGATGCTTTTGAGTTGTAGTGCTGGTGAAGAATGCTGCAAGTACCATGGACTGCTAAAAGAACTGACAGGTCTGTCCTGGAGGAAGTGCAGCCAAAATGCTCCTTAGAAGTGAGAATGGCCAGACTTCATCTCACCTACTTTGGTCATGTTGTCAGAAGGGACCATTCCCTGGAGAAGGAGGTCATGCTTGCTAAGGTGGAGGGTCCATGCAAGAGGGAAAGGCCTTCGACCAGATGGATTGACATGGTGGCTACGACAATGGGCTCAAGTATAGCAGGGCTCATGGAACTGGCGCAGGATTGGGTGGTGTTTTGTTCTGCTGTGCATGGGGTCTCCATGAGTCGGAAACAACTCGACGGACCTAACAACAACAACAAATGTACAACAGAACAAAACACTGTCTGGTCTTACACCATCCTCACAATCATTGCTATTTGAGTGCATTGTTGCAGTCACTGTGTCAA
The DNA here is from genome assembly GCF_000298275.1 of Orycteropus afer afer. NCBI lineage: Eukaryota > Metazoa > Chordata > Mammalia > Tubulidentata > Orycteropodidae > Orycteropus > Orycteropus afer. The sequence goes on along the minus strand of NW_006921750.1, from coordinate 1,037,951 downwards.
TCCATCTGATTGAAGGTCTTCCTCTTTTTTGCTGATCCTCTATTTTACCAAGCATAATATCCTTCTGCAGGCAATGGTCTCTCCTGATAACATGTCCAAAATACATAAGATCCAGTCTTACCATCTTTCCTTCCAAGGAGCATTCTGGCTATACTTCTTCCAAGATACTATTGTTTACTATTCTGGAAATCCACAACTCCATTCAATATTCTTCACCAATATCATAATTCAAAGGCATCAATTCTTCTACAGTCCTCCTTATTCATTGTGCATCTTTCACATGCATATGAGGCAATTGAAAATCCCATGCCTTAGATCAGGCACACTTTAATGCTCAAAGTGACATCTTTGCTTTTTAACTTTAAAGAGATTTTTTTACAGCAGATTTGCCCAATGGAATATTTTGCTTGATTTCTTTACTGCTGCTTCCATGGGAATTGATTCTGTATACAAATAAAATGGAATCTTTGACAACTTCAATCTTTTCTCCATTTATCATGATGTTACTTATTGGACAGTTGTGAGGATTTTTGGTTTCTTTTTTCTTTTCTTTTTAAATTTTTGTTGTGATTTGGGTGAAAGTTTACATAGCAAATTCATCTTCCATACAGTTGTTCATACACACTTTGTCTGACGACATTGACTGCAATTCCCCACAATGCAACAGCTCTCTTTCCACTTCCTCCCCCTAGTTACCTCTTCCCTGTGTCCTTCCATCCCATGCACTCTGATCCCCAAGCTGTCTTCCTGTGCATACACTGCCCTTCTCTTCTCCCATGATAGATCACTCCAAGTAGTGTATCTACCTGATGCAAATGTTCAGCTCATATGCCAGTCCACTATTTGACTGAAAGCCACAGACTGAGTTCAATCCCAGACTCAAAGTGCAGCCAGAGGCCATAGTCTCAGGGGTCTCGCCAGACTCTATCAGACCAGTAAACGTGGTCTTTTTTTCATGACTTTTTGTTCCACTTTGTTCTCCCACTCTATCCAGGATCTCCTACATGGATCTCCCTCTGAGTGGCTGACAATGATATCCAGGCACATCTAGTTCTTCTGGTCTCATGGTCATATAAGTTGGGGTTTGCATGCTCTACCAGTACCTTGTACTAATTGTTGCCATATGTCTTTGCTCTTCTTCATGCTTCTTTGCTCTGGGTGAGGAGAGACCCATCGTTGCATCTAGATGCATACTTGCAAGCTTTTAAGATCCCAGTCATTACTCACCGAAGTAGGATGTGGAAAAATGTTTTTGTGTATTATGTTATACCAATTGAGCTTGATGTCCCCTGCAACTATGGTCCCGAGCCCACAGGTACAACTATTCATTCCCTCTGGTAGATGGCTGTGGCCAAGAAGTCACCACAACCCTGTCCTTTGTCAGCTCTGGACATTCTTACAGCACATACAAATACACTTGTAGAAACATCATCAGCCAGCCCTATACATGGTCATGGGCACACTACCCCCTGCCTAGACATACCTGATTGTTCAGCCTATGGATTTTTGTTTTCTTTATGTCGAGATGTAATCCATACTGAAAGCTGCAATCTTTGATCTTCATCAATAAGTGCTTTAAGTTCTCTTCACTCTCAGCAAGCAATGCTGTGTCATTTGCATATGGTAGATTGTTAATGATGCCAGTCATGATGCCATGTTCTTCATATATTCCAGCTTCTTAGATGACCTTCTCAGTATACAGATTGAATAAGTACCATGAAAGGATACAACACTTTTACAATAAGTATCGTGAAAGTACGCACACTGTTCCTGATTTTAAACTACACAGTATCCTATTATTCTGTTCGAATGACTACCTCTTGGACTACTGTCAGATTGTGCATGAGCACAATTAAGTGTTCTGGAATTCTCATTGTTTGCAGCACCATAACCAAAGGTGGGATGCCAGCTTCTTAATAGTGTAGAAAATAATGCTGTGTATTGCAAACTATGGCCTCTGAATTTATGAAACTTAGTTGCCATCTCCTAGGTCCTGAGAAGGTTAAACACTACATTAAAGTGCTTAGCACAGGCCAAACACAGGGAGGTGCTCACTGGAGAGTTCTCCTTCATCCTAAAGAATGCAGCTGCTCTTGAGCCTGCTCCACCTGCTGCCTTACCCTCCCTCCTCAGCTTCCAGAACCTGAGTCCCTAAGATTCTTCCTACCAAAAACCCTCAGGTGACTTAGGCTGTGCCCTTTGTTATCTCCTTGCTGATACAGAATATAATTGAACCTCAGAGCTAACAATTAAGGGTTCCACTATAAGGTTGATCTTTCTCCACAGCCATGAACACTGGGATGTCACCCTGTGGACCTCATACTGACAGACACTAAGAGCCATCACCACCAGTCATAGCATTGACCTTATACGCTCTCACAGAAGCCTCTGCCACAGCTGAGGGATAACAGGTACACAACATCCCAGGTCCTATCCTGGGCTCTCAGGGGCCCCAGTGTTCATTGCCTCACCCAGGAAGGGGGAACACAGTCACAACAATACATACAGTCACAACAAGAGCCATACAGTCACAACAAAAACATCCCAGGCCATGCAACTTGCAGCAATCTCCACAACCACCATAACCCCATACTTTTTCTTCGGAAACTTTACAAGCACCCTAGGGACCGAGACTGGCCTTATTATTAGAAAAATAATGTTTTGGTTACTTCTAGTGTTGCTCTAACATAAAATACCACAAATGGGTGGCTTTAATGCACAGAAGTCTATTCTCTTACAATTTTGGAGGTTAGAAGTCCTAGTTCAAAGTGACAGGCTCTAGGGGCTGGATGAAAGCCCCTCAACCTTGGGCTTCACCTCTGTCTCTTGCTCCTGGCCCACTGAAGCTGGAGGCTCTCTTCACTCAGGTAGCTGCTGGCTGCTGAGGCTGACAAACCCAAGGTTGACTAGTAAAAAGGCACAGTCCTAATGTTATTGAACCACATGACAGGCCACTGATTCAAATCCATTAACAGTCCCAAGATCAGCAGACAACATGGCAGGCTGCTGAATGACAACTCAGCTATATGCAGGATTCAAGTGTGCCAAAAGCTACAGACCATTCCTAAAGCTTCTCCTTATATACTGAGAGCAGACCACATCCCTAAGGCAGCTACTCAGCCACTCACAATAGATTTCACCACTGGAGTTGATTACCAGTCTCATCAGGGGGAATAACTACCACCAGCTTCCCACCCACTCAAAACCTGGCCCAGCCAAGCTGCACATAATCTTAACTGCCACAAATAAATCCAAAAAATCAAAATAAGTTTGCAAACCACTATTTGCCAGACAGCCCTGAGGCCTCCCTCTATCCCTGAAACTTTTCCACCAGTTGACAGAGACGAAAGGTGCTTCTCCATTGCTAATTTTCTCCATGACAGAAGTAGCAGACAGAACATTTAGCCTCCCCTATCTTGTGATCAAGGATCAGCTTCACATTCTAGTGGGTGAAGAGCAAGGAGGGAACAAGACACAGGGCTGACTAAGATCAGGTCCTTAAAAATCAGCTTATCCTGTGGGCCTCAAAATCTGGCCCCCAAGCCAGAAGGCTCAGCCTCACCTGGGAACTTGCTTGAAATGTCTATTACAATCATAGTTATAATTATAATATATTCCCTTTCCCTACAAGCACTGGGAGAAGACAAGAGAGGAAACATCTGATGTGACTTTGGTGCATGCTTAGGTGCCCCGGGTGCCACAGGGCCAGTGGTGCATGTAAGCAACCTCCTCCCCATGTGGAGGCAGAAAGATAGGGGGTGATTTAGCTGGCCCCATAACCTAGAGCCAGTGGCACAATATTCAAGAAGGGGCTGCACCAACTCCAAAGGGCTCTATCTGTACCATAACCAGGGTGTGGGAATTAGGAAAAGTAGGGAACACACATTACCTAGCTCTTATGGGACTTGTATGGTGGTAGACACTACCCTACTTGTTGAGGAAGCATTTTTCATCCTCCCAACAACGTTTGGGAAAAAGATTATCATTCCTATTGCACAACTAATTTTTCAAGGTCACCCCAGGGAAACCAGGATGAAAATCCAGGTGATCTGGTCCATTCTACAATGTTGGATATCAAACCCAGTCGGGATATGAGAAATGTCTGTGATACTGTTATCTTCCACCCAGACCCCTTGAGAATGAGCTAATAAAGCATCCCTTTGGCATGGAAGTTTGGAAGGGTAGACAGGGCCTGTCTGCACCCTAAATACCTCCGGGAGCTGAGAGGGTGCTGATCTACAAATGGCAGGTGGTAGGGCATCTCTCTAGGCCAGCTGGAAAGTCTCAAGTCACCCAGAAAAACTTGCCATCATTTTTATCTTGCTTGACCTTGGTGCTGCCATCTGTAGGCCAGCTATATCTCACAGCTCATCCACAGACAGGTTCAGCCCGATTCACCAATTGCCATGGGCAGGGGACTGTTACTCCCTGTCCCCCTGAACTAATTAGTGTCCTTCACAGGACTCAGCCATCCTCCCCCAACCCTAGACACTTCCTCTCTCGTTGTCACATATATTCTGACAAACTCTTCCAGAGAACTGTTCCTTGAATATTTGCATATTGACAGAGAAAGCTGTTTTTGGAAAAGGAAATAGGCACCAATATAGTGGCTACCCAGCACTGTGAGAAACCAGTAGGACAATCTGCAGAAAGAGCATTTCACACCAAGTGGTGCAGGAAACAGGGTTGCTGAAGCGGGAAGAGACCAGTGGCAAGTGCTGCCACACCTATCCCTGAAGCATGGTCCTAGAAGCACAGTCCCCAGAGCCCAAGAAAGGGCCAAGAGCTGTGGCTGCAAAAAGCTATGGGCCAGTTCTGGCAAGATGGCGGACTAGGCAGAAAGACTGCACAGAC
>NW_006921750.1:1031583-1032751 GCF_000298275.1 Orycteropus afer afer | reverse complement strand
TGGATATTTAAAGTGACAGTGCTCTCGCAGATTTCTGGGGCTTAAGAACACTTCTGCTTTCCAGCAACCCCAAGGACACTCAGGGCCTGTAAGACTGAGAAGGAACGACATTCTCCTTGCTACTACACCCTATACGCGCTAGGTGAACGGAGGTGTGGCCACCCCCCACTACCACCTGCCTTCTGAGCCTACAGGAACTCCATCACAGACTGTGTGCTCAGACGGAGCCTGGGTGCCCTACCGGGTCCTCCACCGATTTTTTATTCTTTTTTCTTTTTTTTTATTTTTATTTTTTTCTTTCTCACTTTCCTTTTTCCAGTGATGAGGCTGCTTGAACTTGTCTGTTTTAAAACAACTAATATTATTAATACTTTTGTCCTTTTTATTATTAACCTTAATCTTCCCCTACCAGGTCCTAGTTTTTAGCATTTTTTTCTGTTCCCTGTGCCTGGTTGAAATTTTTTTTTTTTTTTCCCATTCTTCCCCCCCCCCCAAATTTAAGATTTTTTTTTTCCTTCTCCCCTTTTTTCTTGTGATTGAGCCTGTTTATATTTTTGCATTTTTCCTATTTTTTTCTTCATTTATTATTCTCCTTCCATACTTTTTTTATTTTTTCCTCCTTAGTGCCCTATCCCCAGATATTGCAAGTTTGCTTGTTTTCTTATTTTTTTCCCTTTTTCTCGTTTTGGTTACTGTTCCTGTGTGATTAATGGTGTGTTTTTAATCCAAAGGCTTTTAGGTTTTAGATGGTTATTCAATTGTAATTTGTATCTAACTGAGTGGAAGACAACAACAGTCCTCATAAGACACAACTACACCCACACCTCCTGCAATTTCACTAACTGAGTGAGAGCCAATTCCTCCTTCTCGACCAATGGGCCAATGATAAAAAACCACCAAGAAGAGCCTGAAGCACGCTTGACTGCTCTTCACAAATAGTTAACAGAGATCTAAATACAACAACAAAACAATGCTGCAGAAACAACAGATCATCACAGTCCACACAAAGAAGCAGGATAAAGTGGTAGAAACAAGGGAGCAGGATACAGACCCACAACTCATCCCAGAGGAAGAAGCAGCATTGGAACTCTCTGATAAGGAATTCAAAAGAATTATCTTTAGGAATCTTGAAAGGATTGAGAGACAGACCAAAGAAAACACAGAAAAA
>NW_006921750.1:982067-1019259 GCF_000298275.1 Orycteropus afer afer | reverse complement strand
AAAAAAAAAAAAAAAAATCGGTGAAAAAAGAAAAAGAAAACCTATGGGCCATCCAGTCTCCCCCATCACCAAGGTCCCTATGCAGTCATTCTTTCCTATAGAATGCAGTCAATCTACTGAAAAACTGGTGGAACTAACAAAAACATGCAAGAAGAGAGTTGAGGAAAATCAGCATACCAAAATTAATGAGGCCCAAACAAAAATAGGAATGTGGCAAAAGACATCTTCAAGCATGGATTCTCTCTGATGTTTAATGACTTCTGTGGGATGTGCTGAGAAGCTGAAAAGTGAGGTGTGTACTATTTGATTGGCCAAAAGGAGAATAAAATATTTATCACTTTTCTCTCAGAGGGAAAAAACTTAGGGAGCAATAAAACCAACACAAAGTAGAGTTCATGTCCAAATAATTACTTGTATTATGATTATGAAACCACTTCTATAAGCATTGGAGCCCTGGTGGTGCAATGATTAAGTACTCAGCTGCTAACAGAAAGCTTGGCAGTTCGAATCTACCAGTGGCTCCACAGGAAAAAAACAAAACAAAACTGGTAATCTGCTCCTGCAAAGGTTACAGCTTAGGAAACCCTATGGGGAAGTTCCACTCTCCTTTAGGATCACTATGAGTCAGGAGCTCTGGTTGCATAGTGTCTAAGGCACTTGACTGCTAACCAGAAGGCTGGTGGTTCAAACCCATCAGCCCCTCCTCGGGAGGAAAATGGGGCAATCTACTTCCGTAGTGATACTGCCTCGGAAACCAAAGGAGGGGTCACTATGAGTCAGGTCTGACTCGATGGCACATAACAACAACAACAACAACATGAGTCAGAAGCAAATTGGCAGATGGGGTAAGTACAATGAAGAAAAATAAGAAGGGTGCTATGTGAAAGAAATTGCTATTGTTGTTAGATGCCATCGAGTCAGCTCCAACTCATAGAGACACTATGTAGAACAGAATGAAACATTGCCTGATCCTATGCCAGCCTCACAATCCATGCTGTTTGAGCCCATCATTGCTGCCACTTTGTCAATCCATCTTGTTGAAGGTCTTCCCCTTTTCTGCTGAGCCTCCACTTTACCAAGCATGATACTTTTTGCCAGGGAATGGTCCCTTCTGACAACATGACCAAAGTAGGTGCATTCTCACTTCCAAGGAGCATTCCAGCTGCACTTCTTCCAGGACAGATTTGTGTGTTCTTCTGGCAGTCCAAGGTACTTTCAGTATTCTTTGCCTTGCTTGCTGAAAGTGAAGATGACTTGAAACACTTGCCGATAAAGATTATAGTCTGCAGTATGTATTATACCTCAACATAAAAAAAAAAAAAAATTCTCACAGCATCACAATAATGGAGACTATGTTGAAGTTGTCCAAGATTTCATATCAGTTGGTTCCACAATCGACACCAATGAAAGCAGCAGTCAAGAAATCAGATAACATATTGCACTGGGCAAATCTGCTGCAAAAGATCTCTTTAAAGTGAAGAGCAAAGATGTCTCTTTGAAGGTTAAGGTGTGCCTAACCCAAGCCTTGATACTTCCTGCATGAAAGGAGTAAATTCTACTCCAGAACCACCACTACCCCTACGGTAAGAAGTGATGGAAAACAGTAGTCAGTGGACCCAAGGTCAGTACTTAGTAATTCAGTGACAATAGATGTCACATAACTTCTCTGCACCTTATCTGAAATAGGGCCACGAGAGCTTGCCTGCCACCCCAAAGGGCTATAGGGAGCATGAAGTGCAGGGCAGGTTCCTGGCAAATGTGAAACTCACAGATGAGGTGCAGACTACTGAGAATCTTTTGTGACTCATTCCCCCATGCCTTGCTAGAACTGAGTTCTGAACAGGACCCTGGCCTGTGTACACATATTCCTCAGCAAATATTTCCCTCTTTTCCATTCCTTATAAGCCAGAAAATTGATTACCTAGAAAAGAGTCTTCTGCAACCAAATTCTAAATATGTTTAATGTAAAATTTATGTATGAAAATGTAGATGTCAATGACTGTGTAAATATTTTTGCAGTTACATTTTTAAGCATGTCTGCCTCCCAGAATGGCTTTATGCAGATGATATGAAGTCTGGGATCAGGCCAGGAGGGCTGTAAAGGAGACTTTTCAAACAGCAAGTGATGCAGCTGCCACATTACCACACTGGAAGGACAGAGCTGAAGGTTCCTTCCCCACACCAGGATTGCAGGTAAATCAAAGCTCTGGCTCAACCTCCCCACTTGGAGGAGTTAGCACTTTGTGCTGGCTCCCAGCTAGGCCCAACAACAGGAGACAGTGTAGGGTGTGTTCTCCCAGTACACTGGGAGGACCAGGCAAGCAGATGGATAATGACAGTATGGCAAGGGCTGGATGGGATGGTCCTGCTGCCATGTGGCTACAGAGCAGCAAGTGCTACCCTGTGCCAGAAGCATCTCCCAAAGACTCAAGGGTGGGTGCAGGTTCCAGAGTAGTTTGTCAAGCCAATGGAAGCAGGGGGACATTCTAACCAGGGAGATCTGTATGTATACCAGAGGCAAGAGGGAGCATATGTGGATGGGTGTGTGAGTGGCCTGTGGCATGCAGCCAGCATGGCCCAGTGAGGAGACTGAAGTGAAGAACAGCATCCAGGTCTCCCAGGCACATGTGCTCAGCCAAAAAACAGGTCTCTGTCCTGGACTCAAAACTCAACGGACCCCATCCATACTTCACTATGGTGAAAAGTATTGAGGCCCACAGGAGCACTGTTGTGGTTACTGAGCAAGAGAGAAGGTGACTAAGTTTTGCACATTATTAAGTGCAGCATATATGTGAGTACCATCCCCAGAAGGATCTTTTGCCTTTTTTCAATTTAATTTTTGGTGAAAGTTTACACAGCAAAACCTGCTTCCATTCCACAGTTTCTAGACATAATGATCAGTGGCAAATTTGCACTGGGCAAATCTGCTGCAAAAGATCTCTTCACATTGTGTCAACATTCTCATTATTTATGTTCTAATTGTTTTACTTCCATTTACTTAATTCTCTGGCCCACAGCCTTCTTATCAATGCTTTAAAATAGCTATTGATTCTTTGGCCTTATAAAGATTTTTTTTTTTTTTTTTAAATAAACACAATACTCAAATGTGACCATCTATATCCATACTCTTTGGACTATACTATTTAGTTTAACTTTGACTTCAGAAGACAGTTTCAATTCAAGGTTTGAAGAGTAACTCAGGGACATAATCTTAGGGCCTCCTCTAGCCTCAGTAGGTCAGTAGTATAGATTTTTTAAGAATCTGAAACACTCACTTGTCTTCCTTTTTATCAGGAGTCCTCTGTAGTGTTCTTGATCAAAACACTCAGAAGTGGTAGCTGGGCACCATCTAGTTCTTCTGGTTTCAAGGTGGAAGAGGCAGTGGTTCATGTGGACAATTAGTCCTGTAGTCCAATTCCTTCTTTAATTCTTAGTTTCCTTCCTTCTCTCTTGTTCCAGATGAATAAAGAACCCTACTTGTATCATAGATGGCTGCTTATAATCTTTTAAAATCCTAAACAGTAGTCACCATAATGGGAGGTAGAACATAAATTTTAAGAACTATATTGTTGTTGTTGTTGTTAGGTGACGTCGAGTCATCTCTGACTCATAGTGACCCCATGCACGGCAGAACGAAACACCGCCCAATCCCACGCCAGCTCCACAATCCCTGCTATACTTGAGCCCATCATCACAGCCACCATGTCAATCCATCTCGTTGAAGGCCTCCACCTCTTCCGTCGACCCTCTACCCTACCAAGCATGACATCCTTCTCCAGGGAATGGTCCCTTCTGACAACATGACCAAAATAGGTGAGATGAAGTCTGGCCATTCTCGCTTCCAAGGAGCATTTCAGGTGCCACTTCCTCCATGACAGATCTGTTAGTTCTTTTAGCAGTCCATGGTACTTTCAGAATTCTTCGCCAGCACCACAACTCAAACGCATCAACTCTTCTTCGGTCTTCCTTATTCATTGTCCAGCTCTCACATGCACACGAGGCAACTAGAAATATCATGGCTTCTGTCAGGCACACCTTGGTCCTCAAGGAGACATCCTTGCTCCTCAGCACTTGATACAGTTCCTTTGTGGTTGACTTTCCCAATGCTACACATTGTCTAATGTCCTGACTGCTGCTTCCATTGGCATCGATTGTAGAACCAAGCAACGTGAATTCTTTGACAACCTCAATCTTCTCTCCATTTATTGTGATGCTGGTCATTGGTCCAGTTGTGAGGATTTTTGTTTTCTTTATATTGAGGCGTAATCCATACTGCAGACTGTATTATTCAATCTTCATCAGTAAGTGCCTCAAGTCATCCTCACTTTCAGCAAGCAAAGTTGTATCGTCTGCGTATCTCAGGTTGTTAATGATTCTTCCTCCAATCCTGATGCCACGTTTTTCTTCATATAGTCCAGCTTCTTGGATTATTTGCTCAGCATATAGATTGAATAAGTATGGGGAAAGGATACAACCCTGACGCACTCCCTTCCTAAGAACTATATTATGCCAACTATATTATGGTCAAGAGACCATGGCCCTAGGACCACAAACCAGGAGAAACAATCCCATGAAATGACTAGTTATGAATAACCAGCATCAATATTTATAGCTCTCCTTTTTTGGGGGTGGATTGTTGTTATTGTTGCAAAACCATATACAACCTAGCACATGCCCATGCTGTCAAACTTCACCCATATTAAGTGCCATTTTTCCTATCTCTATAAACAAAAAAATTACTACTACCTAGGGAATATTTCTCCCTCCCTCTTATGCCTGGCAACCACTGATAAACATTAACTTCTGTATAGTTACTCCAGAAGGATCTCAAACCTTGTACCAAACCTCAGTACCTGCCTGCTCCAAGCCCATGACTCCTGAAGCAGCATCCTCTTGCACAGATGCAACAGTCCACTGCCTTGATTGACAGATAGATTTGCAAATAAACACCTTAGGTGGGCTAGGCCATGTTATCCTGTAGTTGCTACTACCATGTGGAACTGGTCACTCCTTTTACAGGATGCTCCTTGACATTGTCTCACTAAATGCTCTGTGGAGACTCCAGGCACATCCCCACCATCCTCCCACATTGCACAAGGCTGGCCCCACTGAGAACCACTTGGCCATACACAAATGAGGGGTAGGCATGAGGGCAAAGAGGAGCTGCCTGTTGTCATAGCCACCTGGCTTTCTGTACAGAACCACTCACGGGAACATACTCTTGAACATACTTTTGTCATTCCCCATAGTTTTCCATTGTGTTCTGAGCACCATGTGAGGTTCTGCAGGTATCTTCCCAAAACTTGCCTCCCACCACAAGACAAAGGAGCTCTACTGACACTGTGATTAAGGCACTGGGCTGATAACCAAAAGGTCAGTGGTTTGAACCCACCAGCTACTCTGAGGTAGAAAGATAAGGCAGTCTGCTTCTGTATAGATATACAGCCTTAGAAACCCTAATTTATGAGTCACAATCGATTTGGTGGCTGTGGGTTTTTTCTTGTTGTTTTTTTTTTTAAACCACAAAACAAAGCAAGTCTCTGTTTCCCAGCCCCACTGGGGGCCCTGGTAGCACCCTCTGCAGACTTGATGCCTTATAGTTCTGGTCAACAGAAAGAGGGTTGGCCCCTAGGACTGGATGCTCCCAGGACCAGGGTTCCAAGCCTCACATAAGTGCCTAGTCTTTACTAACTTCTTCTACTCCCAGGCCACCTACCTCGCTTGGTCTTGGAAGGCCTGCAGTCCTCTGCCTGGGCCAGGGCCTCCTGAGCCTCAAGCTCCTGCCAGCGCCTCAGCTGCTCCTCCCGCACTTTGTAGAAGAGGATGTGCTTCTGCACATCACTGAGCTCAGCAAGCAGCTCCGTGTCAATGTATGTGTCATGCACAATCTGCTTCAGCATTGTGCCACCAGATATGCATGCCAAGGAACAACTGTCTGAGGAGCCACCTTCACTCTGGGGCCACTTCCAATACCCACTCTTTGTGTAGCATAGTTAGTCAGCCACACAGTCACAGTCCTCTGCCCAGAGCAGTAACAGGGCCAGGCAGCAAGCACCAGACAGTTGGGACCCTGGGAGGCAACAGGAATTAGTAGCAACCTAGCCTTTTCGGAGGGTCATCAGTACCCTGAGTCCTGGCCCCACTCAGGACTCTGGGAGAATGAGGGTGTGTTAGGGCTTCCAGCCCAGCAGAGCAATGCCCAAGCCTGCCCTGTCTGGGCCTGCAGGTGTTGAATGATCTGTTAATGGAAGGTAACAATGACACCAGCTGTATCAATGACACTGCCCTGGCCAGCTGAGAACCGATCTCTCCTTTGCAGATATGAGGAGGTGGCTTTGCCTATTAATTCCATGTCTTTTGAGCAAATTTCAAACAGAGGTCAGAGAAGCCAGACAGGTGCTTTGGGCAACCCTGTTCCTGGTTCCACTTGACCCCACTGTCAACCTTGCTCTTTTCCAGGATAGATGGCATGCATGGAGGTGATGCCTCTGCACATGGGAAGAAAAGATCTTTCATCTTACCTGCTGCACCCAAGGAAGAAAACAAATAGAATCAGTTGGGACAACTGCAGTGGCCTTTATCATGTAATTCAGGGACATGATGGAGACACATCCCTTTCCTTATAATGAGGTTCTAAAGCTATGCATATGGTCGTAGATTAACCATCCCAGGAAAAGGCCCCCTTTGATTGTTGTTGCCAATCTTTTTCTGGTTGAAGGTGTCTGGAGTGCATCTGAAAAAAGAATGAAACTGCCTCTTTTGGGTGCCTTGAATCAGTCACACCCTTTTGCTTGGAGTTGATGCCTTCCCCTTTGCTGAGTGATAATGGGTAAGAGGCTCTGTTCGCCAAAATCAAAAGTTCTTCCTGAACGTGTCTCAGAGCCACTTGCAGCTGCCCTTTTATCTGGACAAAGAAATTGGGGTTCAGAGAAGGTTAAATGGCTTGTCTATGGCTGCCCAGTCCTTAAGATGTCACAATGGGGCTCCTTTCAATCTCCAAATTTGAATCTCACTGGCAACTATGTATCTGTGGATGGTTTGAAAGTGTAACCCAGTCAGGGAATTTAAAAAAATAAATGGTTTAGCAGAGTGCTTGACCGGGTTCATGACCTCCGTGACCCCTTCCATCCCTGTGATGACTGAAGGTGGGTCAGGCACCCAACAGGTATGGAATGGGAGTATAAGTCAGTGCTAGCTTCTCTCCTGCAAGGAAAACACACACACAGGATGAAGAACAAATTCAGAGACGCCTTAAGCCAACAAGGTTGGAAAAAGATGTGGAGAGCCAAGCTGACTTCCTTTAGAACTAGCTGGCTGTCATGGTGACTTACCACCCGCCCCCCTTGTGACCCATGTATTTGAGGACCTCAGCACCACACTCCTGCCCTACAGGCTCGTCTCCCTTTTTTCTCCCATTTTCATCCTTTCACCTCTTCCTGCATTGGACTCCTAGCTTTGCTCCCCTTCCTTGTCTCTTAGCTTTCCCCCAGCTTCTCCCAGTCCTGCCCTAAGCCTACAGCACAACTATTCTCTTTCTCACCAAGTCTGTAGTAGTCATGGGGAGGAGATCACAAAGGATTCTGGTCTCCTGGCTGCAGCATCCTTCTTTTGGTACCCCAGACACCTATAAGAAGGTAGAGGCAAGCAGAATGCTATACAGAGGAAGAGGAATGCCCAGGCCCTGATGAGAGGCTGGGTGTAGGGTGAAATCCAGTACCCAAGCTGAGTAGTGATAGTGCTATCCCATAGAAGGGACACTGGAGGGGAACTGTGGTGGCAGCAAGACAGGAATGACAAACCTGAGGGATGCAACAGCACACATTAGTTCTCCCACTCAGCTGCCTCAGCACCCTGTTTTGTAACAAAAGACCTCATGGGGGAAGGCTGTTTCCTGGCAAGCGTGGGTGATGCAGCAGGTAGCAGAGACACCGAACCCCAGGGACGTAAGCCGTAACAGAGCGCAGCCTGCTCGTATGCTAGGTCAGGTTTCACGAAAGATGAGCTGGGGCAGGTGGAGGCGTGGGGCCACTCTACCCGGCTCTTGCCACTCCCACCTTGCACCCCGGTATCTCCCCTAATGGTCTGGGAAGCCTCGGACAAGGTCTGGGGCGTCTCCTGGAGGCCTGCCTGAGCGCACAGGGGCAGCCCCACAAGAAGCCTGGCGCTGGACATGGGGAGACCAGGTCAGTGGGCGAGGGTGACGTTGGTGGGCCTGGATTAGGGAAAGGAGGACCCTAACCCGACACAGGGAGGCCATCAACGCCCAGATTGTAGGAGTGGGCCTTGGAGCCTGGAACGGAAACGGGGGCCTTCAGGACACGGTTCCCTGCCTTCATAGACCTGGCTTTGTTTTGTTCTCCATTCTAATTGGCTGGCGTTGGATGTTAAGTTTTGCAGGCTAACTCAGTTCCTTTGCTGGTTGTATGGAGGAAGGGGATGCAGTTGCTGCAAACAGGTTTTCTTCCACATGTCCTATTGTGCAAATGGCAAGAAATCTTCTCAATGTTCCACGGTGGGATTGCGGGATGCTCAGCACGGATACCACCGCTTTCACAAAAATGGGGTCTGTATGGCAGGAGAAAATGCACAGATAAAATGAAAGGGCAGGGTGCAGGTTAGTGTGTACAGCGTAATTCCTCTTTAAAATTCTGTATGATGATTATTTTTGCATGGGCAAAGGAACGCCTAAGGCACTTGACTGCTAAGAAGAAGGATGGCGGTTCAAACCCACCAGCCACTCTTCAGAAGAAAGATTGGGCAACTTACTTCTGTAGAAATACCGCCTGGGAAACTGAGAGAGGGGCCACTATGAGTCTGAAAACGACTTGATGGCAGTGAATTTTTTTTTTTTTTGGTTTAAATATCCTGTTTAGGATGGTTGCTGGTATTTCTTCTTGAAAGTGGGGGGAGGGGAGAATACTTTAGACAATTCTAAATTGCACAATGAGTAAAAAATACATATAAAGTTATAAGTCATATAACTGAAATAAAACATTTCAAGAATCCCAAAATGTGATCCCCCTAAAAGTGAAAAAGCCTCCAGAGGTCAGTGCAGGTAGGGCTGGACTGCATGCACAGCCCAGACAGAGCACAGTCCTCACTCCTTCTGCAGCAAAGCTGGAGGGCCAGGCAGGAAAAGGCAAACCAGCTATGTCCCTAAAAGTTCCTTAGAGGTTCCTCAGCTGGAGAAGGCTCAGAGGCATGTCTAAGTTGACTTACTGCTGGTGTAGGAAGTAGTCAAGAACAGAAGGTTGGGAGATTGGCCAGCAGACTTGAGCCACTGTCTAGGAAAGGAGATAGAGACTGCAGTGATGGACTGATGAGGAGACATTCCTCATTCCAGAACCTTCAGTCCAGTGTCCCTGCTTCCACCCTGGCTTCCACCTATAATCCTTTAAAAGCCTAAATTGTTAAATACTTTAAACACCTAAATCAGATCTGCTCAAAACCCAGTGGTAACTCCCATTTTACTCAGTCAGAGCCTCCAGGCCCTTGTAGTAGACCACAAGGCAGCAGCTGAACCTGGGCATATGCCCACATAAAGATGGGCTGTAGAAGGGCCCTCCTTCCATTTTACCCCCAACCCCACCTCCACTCCACCCCATATCACTGCTTGGGGAAACTACTCCCAAGAGCACACTTAGAATTGCACCTGGTCTCAGTTTGTAATCCCATGAGTCAAAGTCTAGAGTAGTTTCTGCTTTGTCACCAGTTAAGTTCCACTGAGAAATTATAGTCCTAAAAGTAAATTGCACTATACAAGTGCAACAACTACTTAGAAAATACAGTGTGGAAAAGATTCTATTCAGAACAGGACCCAGACATATGAAACCCTAAGAATTAATTTAACAAACAATGCATGAGAAAAATAAAAATCTTCACTGAGAGCATAGCTAGGGTTTAAGTTGGTATAGGGACAGATTACAGTCACAATCAGAAAGAACCAGAAATGTAAATGTTTAATTCATCTCTGCACTAGCCAGTCTCCAAGATGGGTTTCAATGATCCCCAATATGGCCAATAGCACATACCACAAGTGATTGTCTCTCACTTCTGAGATTAGATTATAAAAGACTCTCTCTTTCTGTTTCTCAACTAGCTCTGGGTAAGCCATGTTGTGAGCAACCTTATGAAAAGACTCACATGGCAAGGAACAAGATTGAGTGAGGTTCTTCGAGGATCCTCTAGCCTAGTTAAGCCTTCAGAGGTGTCAACCAGGTCAGTAGTTTCATTGTAACGTCACGAGAAACCCTGTGTCAGAATCACCCAGCTGAGCTACTACTGGATTTCTGAGCCTCAGAAATGTGAGATATATATTCATTGTTTTAAGTTGCTAAGTTTTAGGGTAATTTGTTACACAACAATATATAACTAATACAATGTCAAATAAATTTGACACATTTGATAGCTTCAAGCCAAATTTGAAAGGAAATTGGGAAGTAAGGAGAGGCTTGATAAAATAATTCATAAGGTAGCCTAAAGAATGAACAGATAAGGATAGCCTAAAAAATATTGTAGAATATTGAACTTTACACTGCTGGGCAGTCAAACATAAAATCAAACATCTCCGTCCTGACAGAGTGGGTAGACTGAAGTGAAAGCACAGAAAGCCCAGACACAGATCCAAATATATACGCAATTATTTAGCATATGATCAAAATAGCAGTTCATAATAGTGAGAAAGGAGGCCCTGGTGGTACAAATGGTGAATGCACTCAGCTGCTAAACCAAAAACTGGAGGTTCAAGTCCATCCCGAGACACCTCAGAAGAAAGAACTGGCAATCTACTTCTGAAAAATCAGCCATTGAAAAGCCTGTGGAGCACAGCTGTACTCTAACACATATGGATTTGTCATGAGTCAGACTCCTCCCAATGACAACTGGTTTTAATAATGAGAAAAGGATGAGTGTTCAATAAATGGAGCTAGGATAACTACTCACCTATTACATGTGATCCCACCAGGCCACCCCACAGTGGTCATGGCCTTCAGAATAATTATGCATTAGTAGTCATTATAGTGAAAATTTCAAAATAAGTGATGTGTTCAGTAGAAAGAGCTTAGATTAATAAATCATGGTACATCTATAGGATAAAATGCTACTCAGCCATCAGAATTAATGTTGAGAAGAAAATTTATTGGCATAAACAGATATTCACAACTTGGTGCTAAAAGGAAAAGCTGCTTGTAGAATATTATGTGTAGTGTGGTCCCAGTTTTATGTATCAGGTGTTAAAAATAAAATTTTCACAATATTAAATTTGTATATGATCTTGTTAGCTTTATTTTCTAACACATGAACCAGGGAACATCTGGTCTGGAAGTCAGATGAGAGTTTTGAAGATGAGAAAACTTCCAAGACTCTTATACCCTACCTTATCAAAATTACCATGGAAATGGGGCAAGAACAATGCTTTTGTAAATAACCAAAATAAAAAAATTGTCGTCAAGTCAATTCTGACTCCTAACAACCCTACTGGACAGAGTAGAACTGCCCCATTGAGTTTCCAGGTTTGTAAATCTTTACAGAAGCATACTGCCATCTTTCTCCCATGGAGTGGCTGGTGATTTCAAACTGCTGACCTTTCAGTCAGCAGCTGAGGTCTTAACCACTGCACCATCAGGGCTCCTCATTTTTATAATTTGTACTGAAAGACATTTTTAAGTTAGACCCTGGAGTTTCTATTTCCTGATACTGACTGAATTCTTAAAGTAGTACAACGCTGTGGTAGTTAAGGTTATGTGTCACCTTGGCTGGACCACAGATTTGAGTGGTTGGGCAATTGAATGTAGTTATTCCCCATGATGAGACTGTAATCAACTCCATGGTGTAATCTGCTGTGAGCAACTAAATAGTTACCTTCTGGATGTGACCTGCTTCAAGTATGTATGGGGAAACTTTGAGAAAGGTCTTTAGCTTTTGGGCACATTTGGATCATGCATTCGGTTGAGTCTTCATCTCTAGTTCCTGGATTTGAACCAGTGGCCTCCCATGTTGATCTTGGGACTGTGCCATTTTACCTGCCCATCCTGAGTTTGTCAGCCTCAGCACCCAGCAGCTACATGAGTTAGGAGAAACCTGTAGCTCCAGTGGGCCTGGAATAAGAGGCAGAACTGAAGCCCAAGGTCAAGGGGCCTTCACCTGGCCCCCAGAGCTAGCACTCTGAATTTGGACTTCTAGCCTCCTAGCCTCCTAAATGGTAAGAGAGTAAATTCTTGTTTGCTAAAGCCATCCACTTGTATTTCTGTTATAGCAGCACTAGAGAACCAAGACAAATGCCTAAGGCAAAGCAATCTTACTACAGGCATACATCAGAGATATTGTGATTTGTGTTCCAAACCAATGCAATAAAGCAAACATCATAATAAAGTCACATGAATTTATATATATATATATATCCCAATATATAGAAAAGTTATATATAGAGAATGAACACAATGTTTATATGCACTGGTATCTTGATTCTCTAGTACTGATATAATAGACATACCACCACAAGTGGATAGCTTTAACAAAATAGAATTTATTCTTTTACAGTTTAAGAGGCTAGAAGTCCAAGTTCAGAGTGCTGGCTCTTGGGGCTGGGTAAAGGACCCTCGACCTTGAGTGACAGTTCTGGCTCTTCTTCCAGGCCCACTGGAGCTAGAAGTTTCTCCCATGCCACATCTTTCTCCCATGGAGTGGCTGGTGATTTCAAACTGCTGACCTTTCAGCCAGCAGCTGAGGTCTTAACCACTTTGCCATCAGGGCTTCTCATTTTTATAATTTATGCTAAAAGACATTTTGAAGTTAGACCCTGGAGTAACTCATGCAGTTCCTGGCTGCCGAGGCTGATAAACCCAAGGCTGATAGGTAGAACAGCACAATCAAAAGCTCAAAAAACAACATGGCAGGCCACTGGTTCAAGTGCAGGAACAAGAGATCAAGACTCAGCCAAATGCATGATCCAAATGTACCAAAAAGCTAGAGCTCTTTCTCAAAACTTCTCCTTATATACTGGAAACAGGCCACATTCAGAAGGTAACTACTTAGTTGCTCAAAGCAAATTACACCATGGAGTTGATTACAATCTCATCACTGGGAACAACTACATCCTGCTACTCAACCACTCAAAATCAAAGCCCAGCCAAAGTGACACACAACCTTAACGACCACAACTGAGAAATGAAAAAGTTCACATAACTCATGTTTAAGGAGCTCTCATAGTGTAATGGTTAAAGTATTCAACTGCTAAATAAAAGGTTGGCAGTTCAAACCCACCATCTGCTCTGTGGGAGAAAAATGAGGCAGTCTGCTTGTATAAAAATTCACAGCCTTGAAAACCCTGTAAGGGCAGTTCTACTCTGTCCTATAGAGTCACTATGAGTCAGAATCAACTTGATGGCAGTGGGTTTGGTTTAGTTTTTTGGTAGTCTATTAATTGTGCAACAGCATTATGAAAAAATTTGAAATATTTTGAGAATTACTAAAATGTGACAGAGATACAAAGTAAGCACATGCTGTAGGAAAAATCGTGCCACAAGCTTTCTCAATGCAAGTCTTCAATTTCTAAAAAACCTTCAATTTGTAAAAAATGGAGTATCTGCAAAGCACAATAAAGTGATGTGCAATAAAATGAGGTAGGCCTGCAATTAGCAAGACTATTGTTAGACTTAAAGATGACTTTTAGGAGACCATTTTCCTTAAGGCTCAAGGGTCAAAAGGACATCTGGGGCATGTGGCCTGAGTGGGTCACTCCAACTCTGCTGATTCTAGAAATCTGGATTCCAGAAGAATTAAAACTGTTTCTCAGTCCCCATCCCTTTTTGATCAGGTTTCTACAATAGAATTTTTTATTTAAAAAAATATTCAATAATCATAGTAGGGCACCATCTGATTCTTCTGCTCTTGTGACAAAGACAACAGTTGTTAATGGAGGCAATCAGACATGAAGTCTAGTTCTTCCTCCACCTGGTTCTCCTTTTCCCTGCTGCTCCACTTGGATGGGAGCTCTGGTAGCATAGTGCCTAAGCCACTTGACTGCTAACCAGAAGGCTGGCAGCTCAAACCCACCAGCCACTCCTCGGAAGGAAGATGGGGCAATCTACTTCCATAGTGATACTGCCTCGGAAAACCAAGGATGGGTTGCTATGAGTCGGATCCGACTCAACGGCACATAACAACAACAATAACAAGCCGATTAATTAAATAGTTTAGGAAAAGGATAAAATAGTTTCTTATATTAGGAAAATACAACATTAAAACATCAGCAATATTCCCCACATAAACCCATAATATGCTTTTAGTTCACTTGGTCCTATGTAGTTTCTGTTCCACTTGATTCTGGATCAGCAGCAGTCTTCTACACAGCAGCTCCTACACAAGAGTTCTGGAAATCTCAATTCCATCACTGGTATTGACATTCAAAATATCATAGTCTTTTTCTTAAGTTTCTGACAGAGTCCATTTTTTTGTGTAAATATTCTGGCCAAATGCTTTCAGGAAATCAGTAAAGGAAAAAAGTATCTGCAGAGGACAAAACTTAAAAATGGCATGGTAAATTTAACACCAATAAATTTTTTAAAAAAATAACATAAGAATTCATCATTACATAGTAATTCAAAGCAAAATAAAGTCAATTGAAAAACTTTAGACAAAAATCTCTACACAAAATGATACGCCCTATTTTCACAGAACTTCAGATTTATCTTATAATAATCTTGAGACATAATACCATATAGTCAGGACATATGGTCAAGAATATACCAAGATTATCAAGTATCTAAGCATCTGATATTAATAAAACTTCATAGGTAAATGATATGAATACCCAAGTTAAACCTTCAGCTCTAATGCTGCTAGATTAAAAATAAAATTATGACCAAGTTAGCAATGTATAAAATAACTAAAATTATGACTGATAATATTATGCTCTTATAGTCTAATATTAGGCAAAACATAAGAGGAATCACTGACACATAAATGTTTAACTCAAAGGAACTTACTCATTTCTCTTGATTTGACATATTTCATGTAACTTACATTAATTTTTTTTTTCCCCTGGTCTAGCACTTTTTCCTTAAAAAGCACAAACAAATCTTTTGTGGCTTTTCACTAAGTTTCAAAGTTGTCAGGAATTTATCACGAATGCCACAGAGAAACGATGCTTGGATAGTTATGTAGCACGTGACAATAAAAGATTTTAAAAGTAAAATCTTTTGCTTTTTCAACACATAAGCATTAGTTTTTGACATGAGCTCAGGAACTTAGTCTAATGAGACACTGAACCCTTGCCTTCAATGCAGGTTATACACAGGATAAAATTAACTCTTCAATACAGTGATTGAAGAAAATTTTGTCATTTTAACAGCAAGGAACACAATTTTTATAATATTTGACACTAAAAATCTGTAAAATTAAACAAATTATCCCATCAAACATTAGCCACTGCAAAAAGGACATGGGAGTGTCTTCTTCTGACCACTTTTAACTTCAGGAAGGGGGAAAAGAATCACCATCAACAGCTCAAGACTTATTCCTATGAGGCAAGACATGCTGCCACCCTCCAGACTTTTTAATCAACTCTGGCACCAACTGTCCCTCCCACAGCACTCACTACTTCTCTGCTGGGTTTGATAATTGATTGCAATGGCCACACAGAACTCACAGACAATATTCACGATTATGAGGTTTATTAGGGAAGTAACAGGTTGAAATTAAGGTTCAGAAACACTCTCAGCATGTTGTTGTTGTTCTTATATACCATTGAGTCTAACTCAACTCATAGCGACCCCTCCTTGGGTTTCCGAGGTGGTATCACTACAGAAGTAGATTGCCCCATCTTCCTTCCCAGGAGTGGCTGGTGGGTTTGAACCACCAACCTTTTGGTGAGCAGTTAAGCACCTTCAGGATACAAGTCTTCAATCAGGACAGTTTCCCCTCTGCTGTGCCCTCAGGCATGCCTCTGGGCCCCTTAGCCTCTTGGCCTGCCCACTGTCCTGCTCAGGCAAGCATTACAAAGCTCTTTGATCTCTGCTGATAGGTGCACCTAACTATACCCCAGAAGCTCTGGTGGCATGGTGCCTAAGGCATTTGACTGCTAACCAGAAGGCTGTTGGGTTCAAACCCACCAGCCACTGCTCACAAGGAAGGTTGGGCAATCTACTTCCATAGTGATACCACCTCAAAAACCAGCAAGCCCCCTTCCCCATGGAACTCAGCTTTCTTGCTCCATGGGCCAGCAGCAAGCCCGCTACTCTATCATGTGCCTCTTGGTTCCTCTTGGTTGTCTCTGCTGATCATCTTGCGAATCATCTCTGCCTGTAGTCTCTGCCAGTTGTCTCTGCTGGCTGTATCTGCAAAGGAGGTCCAGCGCAGGGACCTCAGGTCCAAGGACACACTTCACTCCAACTCCAGTTCATCTCTTGTTGGCAGTGAGATCCTCCTCTCTGCCTCTATGAAGGCTCATTTTAAGCCTAGCAGAATGACAAAACTAACCAGTCTCCACATTACAATTCCATACACCTTATTTGCATGCTCCCACTCCCACAAAGGGTGCCATGTACTTTATTTACATCACTCACAAGCTATCCAATACATGTGGTAGGTCACAATCATCTTGTATTTTCATAGTTCTACTCAGTAAGCTAGTGGGATTCACAAAAAACATGGCTAGAAGAGAGTAGATTGAAAAAATGGAAGACAAGACAAGATAAAAGAGCTGGACAGAAGATTTCAAAGAGCAGCTCAAGAAGACAAAGTCAATTATTATGATGAATTGTGCAAAGACCTGAAGGTAGATCACCAAAAGGGAGGAACATGTTCAACATTTCTCAAGCTGAAAGAAATGAAGAAAAAATTTAAGCTTTGAGTTGTAATACCAAAAGATTCTATGGGCAATATATTGAATGATGCAGGAAACATCAAAAGACGAGTACACAGAATCACTGTACCAAAAAGAATTTGTTGATGTTCATCCATTTCAGGAGGTGGCATAGGGTCAAGAACCAATGGTATTGAAGGAAGAAGTCAAAGCTGCACTGAAGGAACTGGTGAATAACAAAGCTCCAGGGCTCCAGGGATTGACAGAAAACCCAGAGATGTTTCAACAAATGGATGCCTCACTGGAGGCGCTCACTTGGCTATGCAGTTTTGGAAGACAACTGACTGGAAGAGATCCATATTTGTACCCATTCCAAAGAAAGGTGGATCCCACAGAGTGTGGAAATTAACGAACAATATCATTAATATCACATGCAAGTAAAATCTTACTGAAGATAATTCAAAAACCACTGAAGCAGTATATTGACAGAGAACTTCCAGAAATGCAAGCTGGATTCAGAAGAGGACATGGAATCAAGGATATCATTGCTGATGTCAGATGGATCTTGGTTGAAAACAAAGAATACCAGAAAGATGTTTACTTGTGTTTCATTGACTATGCAAAAGCTCTAAATTGTGTGGATTATAACAAATTATGGATGACATTGAGAAAAATGGGAATTCCAGAATACTTAATTGTACTCATGAGGAACCTATATATAGACCAGGAGGCTGTCATTCAAACAGAACAATGGGACACTGCATGGTTTAAAATCAAGAAGGGAGTGCACTGGTGTATCCTTTTACCATACTTATTCAATCTGTATGCTGAGCAAAAACTCTGAGAAGCTGGACTACATGAAGAAGAACATAGCATCAGGACTGGAGGAAGACTCATTAATAACCTGCAATATGCAGAGAACATAACTTTCCTTGCTGAAAGTGAGGATAACTTGAAGCACTTACTGATGGAGACTGAAGAGTACAGTCTGCAGCATGTATTATACCTCAAAATAAAGAAAATAAAAATCCCCACAACTGGACCAATAAGCAGCATCATGATAAATGGAGAAAAGATTGAAGTTGTTGAGAACTTCATATTACTTAGTTCTATAATCAACAGTAATGGAAGCAGCAGTCAAGACATCAGATGACATATTACATTGCACAAATCTGCTCCAAAGGATCTCTTTCAAGTGCTGAAGAGCAAAGATCTCTCTTTAAAGACTAAGGTGCATCTGACCCAAGCCATGGTATTTTCCATAGCCTCATATGCATGTGAGAGCTGGACAATGAACAAGGAAGACTGAAGAAAAGTAGATGCTTTTGAGTTCTGGTGCTGGTGAAGAATACTTAAAGTACCATGGACTGATAAGAGAACTAACAAATCTGTCCTGGAAGAAGTGCAGCCAGGATGCTCCTTGAAGGTGAGACTGGCCAGACTTCATCTCACCTACTTTGGTCATGGTGTCAGAAGGCACCATTTCCTGAAGAAGGCTATCATGCTTAGTAAAGTGGAGGGTCAACGGAAAAGGGGAAGGCACTCAACAAGATGGATTGAGACAGTGGCTGCAACGATGGTCTCAGGTATAGCAAGGATCGTGGTGCTGGTGAAGGACCAGGCAAGTGTTTTGTTCTGTTATACACAGGGTCTCTACGAGTCGGAGATGACTCAACGGCACCTAACAACAACAAAAAACCATACCAAGTAATTCACTGCACCAGGGCCACAACAAATTAAAAATGCTAACCATATCATAAATGGAATTCTTTAATAAACATTTTAAGTTTTCTGAGTATAACTCATGGTACATGTATCTTATAGTACAACGTTTTAAAGTGGTAAAATGAACACATTTAGCCACATTAATGCATCAGCATACCCAGATATATATACAGGTAGTTTCTGATTTACAATGGGGTCCTATTCCAATGACTTCATCATATCAAATCTTACATAAGTTGAAGACCTCATTTTTCTTTCTTTTAATTATTATTGACTTTTATTATCAGTATTTTTATGAATCCAATCTTTGTCTTTGGGGTTGGAAATACTACATATAAAATTATGGATATATTTTAACATTGTATGTAGTATATATTACTAATGATAGTATGTACAAAAAGAAAACAAAAGATGGTTTTAAGTGCAATTTGTCATAACTCAAATATATGATAAGTAAGGGACTACCTGTTTCCTCTGTGACATAAAAAGTATATAAACTTAAATTATAATAAATATCCATTGACTCAATTTAATATCAAATTTAATATGAAATAAATTACTTGAAGATCTTGAAACTATTAAGACAAAAAAAAAAAACAACATAATTATTGTTAAAATAAAGTTTGTTAAAATATTCTAAATCTTCATTCAAACTTTGACCCTGTCTCATTTTTCCATAGTAACTTTAGCCTTCAAGATTTTATCAACTGGTTTTCTGAAGTCAAAACAAACAAACAAACAAAATGTCTCTGCTCAACCCAACCAATTCATTGATATGGATATAACCTTATATCTCTGGCTAGGGATGGAAATATTTTTCCATTTGGGTGTGCTTTTATTAAGATTTTTATATTTTGCCTTTTTTAAATTCCTCTAAAACATAGAAAACTTTATGATTCTTTTATGTTGAAGAAGCACCCAATTTCTGGTAACTGCATTAAGATAGCATTTTTTCTTCAACCTTCATCATATCTACTTTATTTATCCTGTATTTTTAAAAATATCTTTAAAAGATCTCCACCCTGATAAGAGGAGACTTTAACTTTTTTGTTGTTGTTATAAATTACATAAAACTTTATAAAATTCCTTAGAAATATCCATAGTTCAGCCTAAAGAGATATTTAACATTTTTAATAATATATATTTATGACTTGGTACATTCAGTTTTCTAATGACCACTTATATTATATTTTTTGTAACTTTATTGTGATATCAATGAAAAATTGAAGGACTTTTTTTTTTTTTTTTTTTGCAAGCAGTTTAGCCTTATCTTCTTTAATATAATCTTTTTTTATAGATAGACCCATGAAATCATAGATAACTTTTTAACTTTTTTCCAGCTAGGTTTGTTCTATGCTTCCCTTTTTCTCATTCTGAAACTAACACTTTCTTAACTTAAGACAAAATTACCCTTTTTCCCCTGAATAAAACACATTCCATGTAACATTTAGCCAACGTTACTTAGAAAGATTTTGGAAACTACCTTTAAGTAAACAAAAACCTTTATCCAAATGAATTCACTTTCATTAATTCCTGGGAATATTAGGACTACTAAATTTATATAAGCATTTATTTATCACTAAACCAATCAGAATAAAACTCTTTGTAGAAATAGTATAGTCTAATTTAATACTAACAGATAAGGGGAGAGCCACCAGGGATAAAGCAGCAGCCAGGGCAGATGGCCAGAACAGATAAGGGGAGAGCCACCAGGCAGGAAGCTGTGGCCAAGGCCCATGGCTGGGATAGATAAGAAGAGAGCCCTCAGGCAGGAAGCGGCAGCTGGCAGACACCAGAACAGGTGGAGAGAAGGCCAGGAAGTGAGTGCAGCAGTTTGGAACAACTAAGAAAGACGAACTTGTCTGTCCGTATATCGTACTCCGGTGGCTTGCATGTTGCTGTGAGGCTGCAGGCTGGGCCACTGGTGTTTCAAACGCCAGCAGAGTTGCCCATGGTGGATGGGTTTCAGCAGAGCTTCCAGACTGAGACAGATTTAGAAGAAGGAAAAGGCTATCCATTTCTCAAAGAATTGGTCAGTGAAAACCTCATGAATAGCCTGGAAATACTGTCTGATACAGTGCCAGAATATGAGCCCCTCAGGTCAGAAGGTACTCAAAACATGACGGGAAAAGAGCTGCCTCATCAGAGTTGACCCGACCTTAATGATATGGATAAAGTAGAGCTTTCGGGACCTCCATCTACAGGGACTGAAAATGAGAAGAAACAGCTGCAAACATCCATTAATAATCAGAACATGGAATGCACAAAGTATGAATGTAGGAAAACTGGAAGTCGTCAAAAATGAAATGAAACACATACAGATTGTTATCCTAGGCATTAGTGAGCTGAAATGGACTGGTACTGGCCATTTTGAATCAGACAACCATATGACCCACTGTGCTGGGAATGACAAATTGAAGAGACAAATTCATCACTGCAAAGAATGTTTCAAGATCTATCCTGAAGTACAATGCTGTCACTGATAGAATATTATCCATACACCTACAAGGAAGGCCAGATAATACTACTATTATTCAACTTTATGCAACCACCACCAAAACCAGAGATGAGGAAATTGAAGCTTTTTACCCACTTCAGCATTCTGAAATTGATCAAACATGTAATCAAGATGTGCTGATTATTGCGAGTGACTGAAACGCGAAAGTTGGAAACAAAGAAGAATCACCGGTAGTCGGAAAATTTGGCCTTGGTGATAGAAATAATGCTGGAGATCAAATCACAGAATTTTGCAAGACCAATGAATTATTCATTGTAAATACCTTTTTTCAACATTACAAACAGCAGCTATACATGTGGACTTCGCCAGATGAAGTACACAGTAATCAGATTTGACGACATCTGTGGCAAAGGCAATGGAAAAGTTCAAAATCTTCAGCCAAAACAAGGCCAAGAGTGGACTGTACAAAAGACCATCAACTGCTCATATGCAAGTTCAAGTTGAAGTTGAAAACAATTAAAAGAAGTCCATGAGAGCCAAAATATGACCTTGATTATATCCCTCCTGAATTAGAGACCAACTAAACAGATTTGATGCACTGAACACCAATAATCAAAAACCAGAGGAACTGTGGGATGACATCAAGAACATCATTCATGAAGAAAGCAAGAGGTCATTAAAAAGACAGGAAGGGAAGAAAAGACCAAAATAGATGTCAGAAGAGACTCTGAAACTTGCCCTTGAATGAAGAGTAACTAAAGCAAATGGAAGAAATGACAAGATAAAAGAGCTCAACAGAAGATTTCAAAGAGCAGCTCAAGAAGACAAAGTCAATTATTATAATGAAATGTACAAACACATGGAGTAGGAAAGCCAAAAGGGAAGAACAGGCTTGGCATTTCTCAAGCTGAAAGAACTGAGGAAAAAATTTAAGCCTCCAGTTGCAATACTGAAAAATTCTATGGGCAATATAATGAATGATGCAGGAAACATCAAAAGAAGATGGAAGGAATACACAGAGTCACGATACCAAAAAGAATTGGTCTATGTTCATCCATTTAAGGAAGTGGCATATGATCAAGAACCAACAGTACTGAAAGAAGTAGAAGCTGTACTGAAGGAACTGGTGAAGAACAAGGCTTCAGGAATTGATAGAATACCCATTCATGTTTCAACAACCAGATGCCACACTGGAGGCACTCATTTGGCTATGCCAAGAGATTTGGAAGACAGCTACCTTGCCAACTGACTGGAAGAGATCCATGTTTGTACCCATTCCAAAGTAAGGTGAGCCCATGGAATGTGAAAATTATCAAACAATACTGATATCACATACAAGTAAAATCTTACAGAAGATAATTCAAAAATAGAGCTTCCAGAAATGCAAGCTGGATTCAGAAGAGAACGAGTGATATCAATGCTGATGTCAGATGGATCTTGGCTCAAAGCAAAGAATACCAGAAATATGTTTACTTGTGTTTTATTAACTATGAAAAAGCATTCACTTGTGCGGGTCATAACAAATTATGGATAACATTGAGAAGTATGGGAATTCCATAACACTTAATTGTACTCATGAGGAACCTGGAAATAGACCAGGAGACTGTCTTTCAAACAGAACAATGGGACACTGCATGGTTTAAAATCAAGAAGGGAGTGTGTCAGGGTTGTATCCTTTCACCATACTTATTCAATCTGCTTGCTGAGCAAATAATCCGAGAAGCTGGAAAATATGAAGAAGAATGTGGCATCGGGATTGGAGGAAGAATCATTTATAATTTGTAATATGCAGACAACACAACTTTGCTTGCTGAAAATGAGGATGATTTGAAGCACTTACTGATGAAGATTAAAGACTACAGTCTGCAGTAGTCTTGCTATTGAGATTACACCTCAATCTCAAGAAAACAAAAATCCTCACAACTAGACCAATAAGCTGCATCACGATAAATGGAGAAAAGAATGAAGTTGTCAAAGACTTCATATTATTTGGTTCTACAATCAACACCAATGGAAGTGGCAGTCAAGATATCAGATGACATATATTGTTGTTGTTGTTGGGCAAATCTGTTGCAAAAGACCTCTTTCAAAATCTGAAGAGCAAAGAGATCTTGAAGACTAAGGTGCACCTGACCACGCCTTGGTATTTTCAATCACCACATATGCATGTGAGAACTGGACAATGAAGATGGAAGACTAAAGAAGAGTCGATGTTTTTGAGTTGTGGTGCTGACGAAGAATGCTGAATGTATCATGGACTTTTAGAAGAACTAACAAATCTATCTGGGAAGAAGTGCAGCCAGAATGCTCCTTGGAAGTGAGAATGGCCAGACTTTGTCTTACCTACTTTGGTCATGTTGTCAAAAGGGACCATTCCCTGGAGAAAGATATCATGCTTGGTGTTTGATTACCTAGTGGCACACTAACAGAAATACCACAAAGAGGATGGCTTCAACAAACAGTTTATTCTCTTACAGTTCAGGAGGCAAGAAGTACAAGCACAAAGTGCCAGGCTCTAGGGGCTAGGTGAAATCTCCTTGACCTTGAGCTTCAGCTCTGCCTTTTGCTCCCAGCCCATTGAAGCTAGAGGCTTTTCTTCATTCAGGCAGCAGCTGGCTATTGAGGCTGACAAACCCAAGGTCAACAAATGAAAAGGCATAGTCCCGATATTACCAAATACAGCAGGCCACTAATTCAAGCCCAGAAAAAGTCCCAAGATTGGTAGGGCATGGCATCCTGCTGAACAATGACTTGGCTACATGCACGGCAAAAAAAAAAAAAAAGCTGGAGACCTTCCTCAAAGTTGCTTCTTATATACTGGAAGCATCCCACATCCCTAAAGCAGCTACTCAGCCACTCCAGGAGATTCCACCATGGAGTTAATTACCAATCTCACCATTAGGAATAACTACATCCAGCTGCCCAGCCAATCAACCAGGCCCAGTCAAGTTGACATACAACCTTAACTCTCACACTTGGTAAAGTGGAGGGTCAAAGAAAAAGGGAAAAGCCCTCAACAAGATGGATTGACACAGTGGCTGCAATGATGGGCTCAAGTACAGCAAGGATTGTGAGGCTGGCACAGGACTGGGTGTGTTTCGTTCTGTTGTACACAGGGTCACCATGAGTCAGAGATGACTTGATAGCACCTAATAACAACATCAACAACAAACAAGCCTTAAAACCCATGAGTGATTCATCCTCCCTTTGTTTGCAGGATTGTATAATTGACCAATCTGTCCTGGCAGTGAACACCCTAGTTATGGCCTTTAAAAGGTTATTTGCTATTTTTAGGACTCTATAGGGGGTTATTTTGCAGACCAAGGGATCTGGGAATCTCTATCTTTCTCTGGCTTATTCCTTTCCATTTCTTGCATTCATTTTTGTGCATTCCCTTGTCTTATGAACATGTGCACTAGCTGTACATATCTGGAATGTCTGGTCCATATGCAACAATTAAAATTCTGAATTCTTTATAAAATGTTTGGAAATCTTACCTAGATTTGAGAAATTTCTTAATTATAGATCTTAACCCATGTTTGGACCAAGGAGTGTAAGTGACTTGTGGAGAACTGAACTCGTCCTTTGGTGGTCTTATTTTAACAGACAACTACTTACGTGTTAACTCTATTTTTGTAATGTCCAGCTATGGCTGGCAATATCTTGCTAAAACTCCATTTTTATGTGGCTGCAGTAAACATCTCATCCTGCCCCCACTCCTGGTGAGTTAGGGAGTGCCCCTTTTGTCTTCTTCTTCTCCTCCCTCCTAGACACATAAAGCAGCTAAGTCACCCCTCAATGAACACCTGTGCTAGAATACGTACATTGGAATGATTATCAGAACTAACTTCCCTCACCCCTCAATGAATACCTGTGCCAAAACACGTACTCCAAGACCTTGAAACTGCAGCTTCCGCTTCTGTATTATCGCTTGCTTGTCTGCTTTATAAAGCTTGCCTAAAATCAGACTTGTTGCTGCAGCATAGGAGCGCACTTCAGCTCCCTGCAGTTGGCAAGCCTAAATAAAACTCTTTTACACAAATGTGGACATTATAGTGGCTATTATTTTAAACTGGACCCATAACATTTGGGGGCTTGTCCAGGATAGCCACTGTGTCCCAGCACCTCTGCCAGGTGGCCACCCATGGAAGAAAAAGGATCTCTAGGGGAGGTGCCCCCTGGAGATGTTCCAGGGCCCCAGAACTCCGTCCTCACAACCCGGTGTCTGCCTGGAGACATGGAATTCGGCTGATTCGGCCTGAGACACCTGATTCTTCTGGAGGTAAGCCTGTAAACCTGCAATACCGGTCTCCCTGTTGACTGAGAAAAAGGATCGGATGCGATCATAAACTTTTTCCAATTTTTTCTCACCAGGACGCTGCTTGAGAAAATCTGTCCAGTGAAAACTTGTTTTCCTGTAGCCTAATCTAGTAAAACATTGGTGAACTGACGACCTTGTTTTACTAGAATTCCTGTGCTGTCCTCTCAAGAGTGCCTGATATTTCTGAAACCTAACATGTATTTCACTCTGGTCCAGGCTGGGATGGGGGAGGTTGAGATTTTGGCTGATAACCTTAATTAAGAGAACCTCCATAGCCATAAGTACTCTGTTTTGTGTTGGAGCTTCACTGGAATTTGTTTAAGTGTTTGGTGTAAGTTTGTTTATGTGAAGTTTATATTGTGTTTGTGTGGTGAAACTGTTTTGCTAGAACCTAGTCTGGCCCCGATCTTTACTAGAATCTGGTATAGGGGGAGTTTTGCCATTTTGTGTTATGTTGTCCCCTTGGTGTTTTTGTCACTTAATTCTTTTCCTTTTTGCCTTTGACTGGCCTTTTGGGTTTGTAATCTTATGACTGTCACCCCAACTGACTGGACAACTGGACAGAAAATTTCTCTTAGGTTATGTTATTTCTTTATATGTTTCATGTTTGCAGGACTGAGCTGTTACTCATAGTAAATGAGTCCTAATTCTGAAATATTGTATTGAATTGAGAGGTTTAAGCATTTCTTCCAAAGTCTGTTAGAAGATTTTGATTGGTTTTATCCAAAACCTTGGGATTTTTATGGTTTAAATGAATAGATCATTGATGGCTGCTCAAGGGACCCTACAAGCATTTGCACCCTGAGAAGTGAAATTTTACTTATTTTTATTATTATTATTACTATCACAAATATCTAATCTAACTCTCAAATTCAGGATTAAATCCTAGGGTAAATAAATTAACACTTTTGGATTTGGGGGTTAGGGTATATTTTAATGTATGTGTGAACGACTGTGTCTAGCTAACTGAAACCTTCAGGGATTAGGGACTTGATGTATTTGTGTGTAAAAAGTGTGTGTGCATGACACCGGTGCAATAGTTTCAAGTGGATGTGTGAACAAGTGAATGTAAATATGATTGGAAATTAAATAACCAAGATTTTGTACCAGAATGGGACTCCTTAATTGTATTCTGAAAAACTGAACCTTCAGAATTAAGGAA
This sequence comes from Orycteropus afer afer, assembly GCF_000298275.1. Lineage (NCBI taxonomy): Eukaryota > Metazoa > Chordata > Mammalia > Tubulidentata > Orycteropodidae > Orycteropus > Orycteropus afer. The sequence goes on along the minus strand of NW_006921750.1, from coordinate 992,792 downwards.
GAGAAGTTATATCCTTCCTTGAATCCATTTTTAAGTCAGACAAAACCTTTTTTAAATCCATTTTTAAATCAGACTGTTTCAGCTGCAACCATGCCTGCCAGCACTTGCTCTCCTCTGCCTTTTGACCCTTTCCCTCCTTCAGGAAAGCAAGTTAACTGTTTATCATCCACTGTGCCTCCTTTATCACCTATACAAACTATGGTACAAAAAGTGAGGGCCATGGATGTGGACTTTCCATTAGAATTAAAACATGTTTTTCCCTTAACAGAAGACATAAATCAGCAGACTAATCAACCAATGCGAGGACATAAAGCATTTTCTTTTAAAACTCTTAAAGATTTGAAACAAGCTGGTACCACTTATGGGCTAACAGCACCATTTGCAAAAACCTTAATAGATACCATTGCTCAAGAAGTTTTGCGTCCTTATGATTAGTATATGCTGGCTAAAACTTCATTAAAAGGAGGAGATAATTGATCCAGAGGCTAGGGCTTTTGGTTACACCCAGCCAAAGGCCCAAAGCCATATACATAAAATGGGAAGGTTATCAAGGTGAAGAGATGAACCTGGAATGTCTTTAAAAGGATTATGTGTTTTGGATTATGTGTTTATCTGTATGTACTATGGCTATTAAATGTTCTCTTACTTGTTTATACATTAGAAATGATTATGGGGTATGTAGATATGTAAGTCAACCTTCAGCCAATACTTCGTTGAATATGTTAAAAGGGAAAATAGAATTTGCCCAGAAGAAACAAACACAGGCTTTTGTCTCAAACCCTGTGTGTAGAGTATAGGGAGCTTAAGTAGAAAACCTGAACCCCACCCAGTACTACTGAAGGAACAGAAAATTTACATTTGAATAAGAAGCTGAAAAAGAAAAAAATAATAATAACTGTTTGGCTCTTTGAATTTTGAGCAAGCAGACAGGGTTTGGGTGCATCCAGACAAGAAAGTCATGGTCCATGAGAGAAACCCCTTCCAGGACTAAAAGTTAAAGGAAGCCAGTGAGTAGTAAACTTATATATTACTTGCTTGTGACCACCTGAGTCCACCTGAGAGGAAAGGGGGAAGTGCAGCAAAGAAAAAACGGGCTGAGTTTAGTACTCTTTAACCTAAGCCACAGAGGCTGGGGATAAGAGGAAGGGATGGCTGGTCTGAAGTGCAATGAATTGTGACCTATGAGTATTGAAATAGTCCCTGAGGACTGAAGATGTAAGAGAAGGTGCTGGCTGGTCTGAAGTTAAGGGAAGAGTGTAACTCCCAAACTTAGCAGCTGGTACCCATGACCTAGCTGGGATGGCTAGGGCTGAGCTGACCAGAACTCAACCAAACGATGAAGAAAATGTTTGACACTGAACTGGGTATTAAGTTGCTGCAATTTGATGACTTGAGCTGGGCTGGACTTTGCTTGTTTATGGATCCAGATACCTGAAGTTTCCAAGCAGAACAGAAGATTCTCCAGAGAGAAAGGCCCATACTTGTCTCCTCAAAGTACTGGTTTGATAGGAATGGGCAAATTAAAAAATAACTATTTAAAATAAAGGGAGATAAAGGCATGAAGAGGCTGGCTTACATGTTTTCATGGGTGTGGTTAATCTTAAACTGATGGTGAAGGGAATGTTAATTTTTAAAATATAAAAGGTATAATGACTAAAAAAGCCCAGGGGTGGCCTGCGGTGTAGTAAATTACCTGGTATGCTTTCCTAACCATAAGTCTTTGTAAACTCCATGGTGGAATTTGCTGTAAGTAACTGAGGAAGTCCTGATTATAAATCTTATCCACCTGGGGTGTTTCTATTTGGAACAACACAAAGTAATGTTTTGGGAAGTTCACTCTCTTTCAGGTGAACTTCTGATACTATGATTGGCTGGTTTGACCACTCTGCCAGGCTCAAAAGAAGTCCTCCTAGAGGCAGAACTCTCTCTGACTACTGACTTAGAAGGACATGCAGCTGAGAGAGACACACGCTCCTGGGAAAGAGAGGCAAGAGAGAGTGTAAAATAACTAGTAATATATTTATTTAAAAGAGGGGAAAAAGAGAGTTTTGTCTTAAAGTAGAATGTCTGGTCGTCCCAGAACATGAAAAATACTAACAATTAAAGAAAAATGTGTAGTAAGTTATAGAAGATAAAGAGAAAGTGAATTTTACTTACCTTAGTTTTAATACCTGTAAATAATAAGTGTGAAGAAACAATGAAGTAGTACATTGAAACTTTGATAACTTTAGATCAGTTTTGGTGGATTTATTCATAAAATTGAAAAAAGAATGTGAATCTTTCACTGCAAAATGTTACACTGACAATATACTTTCTATTAAAATAACAATAAAATCATAGTATTTAAGAGGGGTTACGTGATATGAACTAAAAACCCTATGTCATGACAAATTTCTAGCAGTGATAAGTTCAAGTAAATGTTAACTATTACATGAAACATATTTGGCCAGTGGAAATGAAAATTGGAAAAGATTGTAAATAGATCATTACAAATGATTTCTCTGTGTAAATGAATTATACAATTAAGAGTGTCTTTCAGGACTCTACAGACCCTTACCTTACTCCGTTCCTCCCCATCTGCCCCTCAGAAAATGGTCTCCTCAGCATCCACTCAGAATAATGTAAAATTTGGCCAGGGGTCCAGACCAGATCCACCAGGGCAATATCCATTACAGCAGGTTCCAGCCAGTTTATATCATGAAAGGAAACCCTGGAGGTTTTATTTGGACTCATGTGCCATTCACCTTGGCTGATTTACATTAATCTGTTATTAACTACCTTGCCCCTGAAGAAAGGCAGATAATATTAGAAAAAAACTAGAACAGAATCCAACAGACTTCATAAATTCCAACCTGAACACCTCGCCAGGGGCCACAGCCATCAGGAACAGATCCAAAGTAAGATCCCAATAACCCAGAGAACACAACAAGACCTCAAGAAAAATCCTTCTACTCTCCTCAAATAAGTATATAAAACCTACCATCAATGTACTGACACCGACCCAGATACCAAAATTAGAAGGGGAACTGGGTATGAGTACTTCTCAATTTGTAGAGGTTACTTTCAAGGTCTATTATAACCAGGACCAGGAGCAGGAGAAACAGAAGCAAAGAGACATAAAGCAACAGACTACCTTGCTGGCTGCTGTCCTGGGAGACCTGTCATGAAGTCAATCATACCAGGTAAGTCCCCATGGGCCCCCAATGGATAGAAAGGGAGCGAATCAAATTCCCGCTCCAGGAGGCCAACCAACAAAGTTGGGACACCAACAGTATGCTTACTATAAGAAAAATGACCACTGAAAAAGGGAGTGTCCAGAGCAAGCTACCAAAAGAGACCCAACAGGTGATAAGCACAGCTAACAGCAATCAAGAATGACAGGGGCCCAGGGGCTCTGTTGCAGACTGAACAAATTCCTATCTCCTACAAGGAGCCTGGGTAACAAAAACTGTGGGAAAACAGCCCATCAAATCTCTACTGGACACAGAAGCAAACTCAGTCCTAAATACCCTCAAGGACCCTCAGTCCCAAAAGACTACTAGCATTACTGAAATTTCAGTAATGTAAAAATTTTCTTCTCTTGAATACCAGATTGGGAGTACTGTACTAACTTGAAGTTTTTATACATACCTGAATACCCTGTTCCCCTGTTGGAATAAGATTTAATAACCAAGTTAAATACTCAGGTTACTTTCTCAACTAACAAACTCTAGATGGATGTTAATTCCAACCAGGCATGGGCCTTACAGATAACCCCCTGCAATTACCTGCTACTGTGGACTACAGAAGTAACAGACAGGACAGAACTGTCACTGCAACCAGCACCTGTTATAGGAAAAGATACCCTGTATACTTGGCTGAGTAAACTTATTGCAGGACTGAATCTATACAAAACCATCCAAAAGGTTACACAAGGCTACTTGACCTATACCAGAAACAATCCAAAGTGCAATCCACTTCCAGTGGTAAGAGAAATTCAAACAAAAAAACTGCACTATACAAGGACTGGCAAGTAAAATTTATAACTCCTGAAAAATCAAGTACCTGTTAGTATTTATAGATACTTTCACTGGATGTGTGAAAACCTTTCCCTACAGCATGGAAAAGCAGCAGAGGTCAGTAAACCCTATTAAAATCATCCTCAGTTTAGTTTACTAGTCTCAATTCAAAGTAATTATGAAGGAACATTTGCATCTCGAATAGTCCAACAAGTGACAGGAGATTAGTCTAATGACAGGAAAAACTGAGAAGATGAAACACACTTTTAAGAAAACACTAAGGTGTACCAAGAGACCAACTTATCTTAGATAAAACTTTCTTATCTGTTGAGGACCTGGGTTATCCCAGAAGCAGGCTTAAGTTAAGCCCATATGAAATATTATATATGGGAGACCATTTTCTAGGGTGTGGCATCCTAGTTATGCAGGAAAGGGAGGCCTTAAAATTGTTAAGGAATTGGATATTTTAAAACATGTGCAAACTTTATGTACAACACTAACCAGTTTACTTCCAGCAGGTTGTTATGTCCTACAGATACTCCCCTCCCTAGCTTCTATCCAGGTGATTGGGAATTCAATGACTGGACTCCCAGAACCAACACCCTCCACTCTTACACCATTACCAGCCAGGAGGACCAGTCCTCGTGAAAAGACACACTGCTACAGGATTAACCTTGCATTGGAAGGAACCTTGCACTGTGGTTTTGACTATACCCACAGACATTTGTAATGTCCAAGTGAAAATGAATGACCTCACACCATGGATTCATCACATGCATCTGAAGTTGGCAACTCCCGACTCACAATGGCAAATCTTCAAGGACCCTAGTCAACCTCTCAAACTAAGACTGTCTTGTTCGTTTCATGGTCTTGATTTACTTATGTTTATGTACATGTTGGTTACAGGGCTTTTGCTGGAAAGTATCCCACACCCAGTTTCAATGGAACCCCTATGTATTTCCATACTCCCCAAAACACTTGGTTTTCTTACTCATTTAACCTAAACACCAGTATATCTACTTATGCATTCAGTATTTCTGAAAAACCTGTGTTTTGTACCTTAGTACATGTGTTACCCCAAATCAATGTATATGAAGGAGACCAGGGCCTAACCTTACTAACAACGCTTGTTACCAGCCTGATAGGTCCACTAATGTTACTTCTACTGGATCTCATTATTGAACCCTGCCTGTTCAACACCCTAATCAAGTTCATACGGAATAGGATTGGAACTGTAAAACTCATGGCTCTTAGAACCCAGTACATGACGCTTGATATTCAAGAACAGAATAATGCATCAATAATTTGACTCTCAAACAAAAACAGTAGGGAATGAAGTAAATAACTCCATTTTGTAACTCTATTTTTGTAATGTCCAGCTATGGCTGGCAATATCTTGCTAAAACTCCATTTTATGTGGCTGAAATAAAATCTCATCCTGCCCCCAATCCTGGTGAGTTAGGGAGTGCCCCTTTTGTCTTTTTCTTCTCCTCTCTCCTAGACACATAAAGCAGCTAAATCACCCCTCAATGAACACCTGTGCTAGAATATGTACTTTGGGGTGTTTATCAGAACTAACTCCCATCACCCTTCAATGAACACCTGTGCTAGAATAGGTACTTTGGGGTGATTATCAGGACTAACTCCCCTCACCCCTCGATGAATACCTGTTCCAAAACACGTACTCTAAGACCTTGAAACTGCAGCTTCTGCTTCTGTATTATTGCCTGCTTCCCTGCTTTACAAAGCCTGCCTAAAATCAGACTTGTTGCTGCAGCATAGGAGCCCATTTCAGCTCCCTGTAGTCGGTGAGCCTAAATAAAACTCTTTTACCCAAATGTGGACATTATAGTGGCTATTATTTTAAACTGAACCCATAACAGTGTTTTTTCACCATAAAAAAGCATTTGTAATGAAGAGTAAGCAGAAGAACACTTGGAAAAAGATGAGTAAAGAAGTGCTGAGGGGGCAGAGTTGCAGCAGTGTCATGCTGACCTCAGTCATTAGTCTTTGAAGCTCCCTGAGTTTTTAGCCTTTCATTTGCTTCTTATAACAAATCTTTTAATGAGGATATTTGGAGTCCTGAGATCTCTTGGAAGACTCAGCATATTAATTAAAATAAGCTTCCCATTCTTTTTGTTTAATTAAGGTACCCTTTATCCCTAATGCACTTCACAAATGAACTAGTTTATCTCATTGAAAATTTCCCATAACACCCACTGTAATCCTAAATTTTCAATTTTGCCAAAATTTCAGGTTTATAAATTTTAAATATTGAATAAGCATGAGTACCAGAAAGTGGAACATTTGCTCCCTTACAGTTGAGGTCCCCATACTTCATTTACAGACAATTTTGTCTGCCTTAACACAAATGCACACAACAGAATCAAAAAATGCAACTGTGGACTGCCTATGGTCAGGGACTGGACTCTGAGGTCAGAGTTATGTGTCAGTTCTATAGTTGGCCCACTGAGCCTTGGACTTGAAAGCTAATGAATTTGGAGAGCTTTAAGACAAATGTGTGAACTGTTAGATAGGTAAAGACAAGTATTGATTTGGGTGCAGAGAAGGGCAATATACCAAATGTGAGTGAACAACATGGTGACATTGAGGAAGAGGAAGGCATAGAGGGGTACATGGGAGGTACAGAAAACAAAGATGAACCCTTTTACACATACACTACTGCCTTGTCAGTGAAGGCAAACACTGATATACAGGTGTATAGACAGGTAGACAGGCTTAACTATTAGGTACGTCTGTACAGGAGGGAGTGTGCCCATGACCGTGTATAGGGTTTTCAGACAATGTTTCTACAAGTATATTTGTATGTTCTGTAAGAATTTCCAAGTTTATAGTAGAGCTGACAAGGCGCAAGGTTGTAGTCATTTCGTAGTCACTCAAAAACTCACTGCCATCGAGTCAATTTTGACTCACAGAGATTCCCTTTGGGTTTCTGAGGAGGTAAATCTTTATGAAAGTAGATTGCCCAGTCTTCCTTCCACAGAGTGGTTGGTGGGTTTGAACCACCAACCTTTTGGTTAGCCAAACCTAGGGGCCCTAATTTATGGTATTAAAAAAAAAAAAAAAAAAAAACCCTCACTGCCATAGAGTCAATTCTAACTCATAGTGAACACCTTTGGGTTTACAAGGCAGTAAATCTTTATGGAAGTAACTTCCCCAGTCTTCCTTCTGCAGAGTGGCTGGTGGATTTGAACTGCCAATCTCCTAGTTATCAATCAGTCAGTCAAATGCCTTAAGCACTACACCACCAGAGCTCCTTGAATTTATGGTCTAAATAGACATATTTAACAAGCATAATCCACAATGCACAGGCAGCAGAAGAGGAACTAGATAACTGGGACCCTTGAAAAATTAAATTGTTATGTGCATTGAAAGACTTCTCCAAAAGAGTAAAAAGAGAACCTACAGATCAGGGGGAAAAAATCGGCAATGACATATCTGACAAGGGACTTATCTCTAAAATTTATAGAAAATTTGACCATCTCAATATCAAAAAGACAAACAATCCAACTCAAAAATAAGCAAAGGATATGACCATACACTTAAAACTAAAGATAAACAGGGGAACTCTGCCAAGATGGCCAAGAATAGACAGACAAGCTACACAGACCCTCTGCAACAAAGCAATGAGAAACCAATTGAAACCAATGCAGAAACATAACATCTCCAGCAACAAGAAAAAGAGCAGCAAAAAAAAGCCTACAGTCACCAGAAGAAAAGAAATACTAAAGATACAAGCATAAATAAATGAAACAGAAAATGGACAACAGAAAAAATCAGCAACACTAAAGTTGGTTCTTTGAAATATTAATCAAATTGACTGGCAAATGTAACATAGGAAAAGAAGATGATGTAAATAACAAGAATAAGAAATGAAAGGGGTAACATCACAACAGAACAAACAGAAATAAAAGGAATAATATCAGCATACTACAAAGAACTATACTCCAACAAATTTGAAAACCTAGAAGAAGTGGACAGATTCCTAGCAACACACTACTTACCTGAACTAACACAGACTGAGATAGAAAACTTGAACATATCCATACCAAAAAATGAAATTGAACAGGCGATAAAAAAAATTACAAACAAAAGAAAGTCCAGGAAGAGTTCTGGTAAGATGGTGGAATAGGCAAAAAGACTGCACAGACCCTCTTCAACAAAGAAAAGGGGAACCAATTAACACAGATACAGAAGATAATCCTGGAACCTGGAACCTTGAAGGGAAGGATACAGAAATGGACTAAACTCCAACTAGCAGAAGAATTTGCATGAAAATACCAAAAACAAACATACAGAGCTGGGGTCTGGCAGCAATCCTGATGGCACAGACAGCTTGGATATTGCCAAATAGTGGCAGAACCTAAGAATTAACCTAAAAATCAGCCCTGCTAGCCAGGGACTGCATGGAGGACTGCTCTGGTGGCTGGGGAATAAAAGGCGAAGCAGCAGTGAAGAGGAAGCCGGGCTGAGCTATGGACTTTTGCCTGTCCGGAGGGTGCAGCTATTTTGAATGTTTACAAGGGGCTTGATCATTTTGGATATTTAAAGCAACAGTGTTCTCCCAGATTCCCAGGATTTAAGAACAGGATCTGCTTGCTGGGAACCACAAAGATATCCCAGACTCAAGGACTACTGAACAGGTGCATATTCCCCTTGTAACTCTTATCTCACCCTCTTGGGTGAGATAAAAGGGTGGCAGGAATTCCATCCCAGTCTGTGTGCTCCAAGGGAGCCTGGGTGCCCTGCCACACACTGTCCAAATTTTTTTTTTTTCATTTTTTTAGTTTGTTTATTTTTGTCCACTCTAAAACTACTACTATTATCATTAATTTTCTCCTTTTTATTATTATTCTTCCCTTCCCAGGTTCTAGTTTTCAGGTTTTTTTTCTTTGCCCTATTCCTGGTTCAAATTTCTTTTCTTCTTTCTTTCTTTCTTGTGTGTGACCCCATTCCTTGTTCTTCTATTTGCATTTTGTTCTTCACTATTTTCCTCCTCTACTTTTTTCACTTATTGTCCTTTCCCTAGATATTGCAGTGTTTTTTGTTTTCATTTCTTTCTCTTTTCTCTTTTTTGGTTACTGTTCCTGTGTGAATACACAGTATGTTTTTGTCCATTTGCTTTTACTTTTTTGATGGTTATATAACTGTTATTTTGTCTAACTGAGTGGGAGACAGGAATAGTTCCCATATAACACAACCTCCTGCACACCCACACCTCCTGCAGCTTCACTTACTGAGTGAGAGGAACCACCTCCTTCTCCACCAATGGGCCTACAAGAAACCACCACTAAGAAGAACCTGACTCAACTTTAGCTGCTCTTCATAAATAGTTAAAAGAGAACTAAATACAACAACGTCACAATGTCTCAGAGACAACAGACCATCACATTCCACACAAAGAAGCAAGATAAAGTGGTAGAAACAAGGAAGCAGCATACAGACCCAGAACACATCCTTGAGGAAGAAACAGCACTGGAACCCCCAGATAAGGAATTCAAAATAATTATATTGATGTACTGACAAAGGATTGGGAGACAAATCAAGGAAACACAAATTCCTAGAAGAATTTTGGAAGAAAATATAAGAACAAAATGACAAAATAAATGAAAAATTAGAAGATTAATACTAAATTGTCAGAAATAGATAAACATTGGAAGGGCGAAGGAGAAGAACTGATGCAATGGAAGACAGAATTGATGAGATTGAAGACAAATACCTGAATACTTCTTTGAAAAAGGATCAATCAGAAAAAAAAAAATCAAAACAAAATGAAGAAAGCCTAAGGTTCATGTGGGATACCATCAAAAGGAATAACTTACGTGTCATTGGAATTCCAGAACAGGAAGAGAAAAACAAAACCACTGAGAAAATTGTCCAAGATTTGCTGGAGGAGAACTTCCCTGAAATGATGAAAGATGAGAATATATCCATTCAGCAAGTCCAACGAACCCCAAACAGGATAGACCCCAAAAGGAAATCACCAAGGCATATCATCATTAAACTCATCAAAACCAAAGACAAAGACAGAATCCTGAAAGTAGCATGGGAAAAACAAAAAGTTACTTACAAAGGACACCTAGTAAGAATAAACTCTGATTTCACAGCAGAAACCATGCAAGCGAGAAGGCATGGTATATATAAAACCCTGAAAGAGAAAAATTTCAACCAAGAATTATATACCCGACAAAATTATCCCTCAAATATGGTGGTGAAATTAGCATATTTCCAGATAAGAAAAAAATAAGGGAATTTGTTAAACCAGACCAACCTTACAAGAGATACTACAGGAAGTTCTTTGAACAGAGAACCAAAAATAGAAACCAACAACCAACCATTAATACACAAGATGACATAACCCAGAAAACACAGCTATGGACATATGCAAAGTAAAATAAGCTTACAAGATTGTAAAGAGGGAACCTGAGACTTCAATTGGCAAATGAAGACAACTACAAACCAAAAAGAAGGAAAATACTGTGTAGTTACAGAACTTCTAAATGGGGAGGAAGTTAATAGAGTTGAAAGATAGAATGGACTGTTGTAATCTCAGGGAGAAAATTATAAATCACAGGGTAACCTAAAACAAAAAAGATAAACCTTCTCATCAAAATAAAAAAGAGGACAAACACAAATATTCAGCAAATACTAAAACAACAGCAACAAAGGAAATGATAACACGATTCATAAACATAATGAGCTCAGC
>NW_006921750.1:961722-971765 GCF_000298275.1 Orycteropus afer afer | reverse complement strand
CCTCAAGGAAAAAGTAGGGACAAATTTGTTATTGTTGTTGTTGTTGATACGTGCTGTCAAGTTGGACCCAACTCATAGTGACCCCTCCTTGGGTTTTCGAGGCAATATCACTATGGAAGTAGATTGTTCCATTTAGGGGCCCTAATATATTGCATAAATAGACTATAAAATACACAAACAGCAGCAGAGAAACTAGATGAGTGGGACCTTCTAAAAATTAAATTTTTATGTGCTTCCAAAGAGTTCTCCAAAAGAGCCAAAAGAGAACTTACAGATTGGGAAAGAATATTTGGCAATGACATATCTGTTTGACAAGGGACTTATCTCTAGAATCTATAGAAAACTCCAACACCTCAATAACAAAAAGACAAATAATCCAATTAAAAATGGGCATAAGACATAAATAGACACTTCACCAAGGAGGATATTCAAGCAGCCAACAAATGTATGAAGAAATGTTCACAATCATTAGCCATTAGAGATATGCAAATCAAAACAACAATGAGATACCATCTTTTCCCAGCAGTAGAAGCAAAGTTCAACAAGACAGAAAATAACAAATGCTGGCAAGGATGCGGAGAAACTAGGACTCTCACACACTGCTGCTGGGACTGTAAAGTGGTACAACCACTGTGGAAAGCAGTATGGCAATTCCTTAAAAAGTTGGAATTAGAAATACCATTTGACCCAGCCATTCCATTACTAGGTATATATCCTAAAGAAGTAAGAGCCATGACAAGAACAGACATATGCACATCAATGTTTATCGCAGCACTATTTACAATAGTAAAAAGTTGGAAACAATCTAGGTGTCCATCAACTGAAGAATGGATAACCAAACTGTGGTATATACACACAATGGAATACTATGCAACTCTATAGAATAACGTAGAATCTGCAAAACATTGCACAACATGTATGAACTTGGAGGACATTATACTGAGTGAAATAAGTCAATCACAGAAGGACAAATATTGTATTAGTGCGTTATTGTAAAAGTCAAGGAACAGTTTCTATATGGAAGGAAATTTTCTTTGTTGGTTACCAGGGGTAGGAGGGGAGGGTAGGGAACACTGTTAGATAGGTAGACATAAGTACTGATTTGGGTGAAGAGAAGGGCAATGTACCTAATGTGAGTGATCAACATGGTGGCATTGAGGAAGAGGAGACACAGAGGTACATGAGAGGTGCAGACAACAAAGATGAACCCTTTTGCACATACAGTACTGCTTTGTCAGTGAAGGCAAAAATGGGTATATAGATGGGTGGACAGGCTGAACTATTAGGTATGTCTATGCAGCAGAGAGTGTACCCAAGACCAGGTACAGGGTTGGCAGACATTGGTTCAACAACTGTATTTGTATGTTCTGTAAAAATGCCCAGGTGTATAGCAGAGCTGGCAAGGGACATGGTTGTAGTCACTTCTTGGTCACAGCCAGCCACCCAGAGGGACTGAGTAGTTGAAGCTGCGGGCTTGGGACCATAGTCGCAGGGGACATAAAGCTCAACTGGCATAACATACTGCACAAAACATTGTTCTACCTCCTATTTTGGCAAATAGCAACTGGGATCTTAAAAGCTTGCAAGCAGCCATCTAGATGCAACAATGGGTCTCTTCTCATCCAGAGCAAAGAAGAATGAAGAAAACCAAAGATTCATGGAAACAATTAGTCCTCACCACTGGTACACCATGCAATCCTCAGCCTATATGACTATGAGACCAGAAGAACTAGATGGTGCCTGGCTACTACTGTCAACTACTCGGAGGGGGATCTATGTAGGAGGTCCTGGGTAGAGAGGGGGAACAAAACTCAAAATCATTTGGGGGGGAAAAAAAAAGGAGACCAGGTTTGCTGGTCTGATAGAGCCTGCTGGAACCACTGAGACTATGGCCCCTAGCTACCCTTCAGGTCTGGAATTGAACCCACACCTGTGGCTTCCAGCCAAACAAAAGATAGGCATTAAGTGTTGAACATGTACCTGAGGTAGATACCCTCCTTGGAGAGAACAATCATGGGAGAAAGAAGGACTGTTTATGTACAGGGAGATAGTTCAGGGGGCAGGAGTGCATGGAGGGATGGACACAGAGAAGAGGTAACTATCGGGAGGAAGTGGAGGGGTGCTGTTGCATTGGTGTAAATTGTAATCAATGCCATGAGACAATGTGTGTGTGAACTGCTGTATGGAAAGTGAATTTGCTTTGTAAACTTTCACCTAAATCACAATTAAAAAAAAAAAAAAAAAAAAAATCCAGGCCCAGATGGTTTCACTGAAGAATTCTACTAATCATTCAGAGAAGAACTGACACAAATCCTACTCAAACTATTGCAAAACAGAAAAGAATTGAATCATCCCAAATTCATTTTATGATGCAAGTATAACCCTGATACCAAAACCAGGCTAAGAAACCACTAAAAAGGAAAACTACAGACAGGCTCGTGCTATGATGGTAGTCCTCATCAAAGAGGCAGAGAAACAGACTCTAGAACAGACACTCCATATCTCAGTCTTTCACGTAGTTATCACCATAACCATTGTAGAGCCCACTGGGTCTACTATGACAGGATGACTCAATACCAGGCAGGTTTACTAGAGAAACCTAACATAAATCTCCAAAGTAAAGTTGCTTGAACCCTGCCACTCTTCTGCTCGGTATTCTTGAGAAAGGGCTCATTAATGACTGTACACAAACTCTTGACCTAGTCTACACCAGTCAGCCAGACCTATGGGATCACCCCCTCATAAAGGCTGACCTTGAGCTCCTCACAGATGGAAGCACCTTCCCTGAGAATAGAACTCAGAGAGCTGGATTTCTGGTGGTAACCCAAGACAAAGTTCCGGAAGCCAAAGCTCTTCCACCTGGAATATCAGCAGAAAAGGCTGAGCGTATCACTCAGACACAGATCCTTCAGCCGGCTAAAGACAGGTTAGCCAACATGTGTGCAGACTCCAAATACACATTTAGGGTTCTTCATACATATTATGTCCTATGGAGAGAAAGAGGACTTTTAAATTCTGCTACTTTGGTTTTGAGGCAGCAAATCACAACCAAGAAATTCTAGAACTGCTCAAGGCCATCCAACTTCCTAGGACAGTATCTGTGATACACTGCTGGACATCAGAAAGGAGATGCAAGAGCCTACCAGATAGCTAAGGAAGCTGCCTGAACCCAAGAACCCAAGGTCATCGTACCTCAGTTAATTTCTCAATTAACACTGTCACATTCTGGACAAATCCTCAGTACAATGAAGATACGTAACTGAAAAATGGGGTGACCCGCTAAAGATGGACGGCTATAAACCACTGAAGGAAAAATCTTTCTGCCAAAAGCTTTATTAACCCCAATACTTAAAGAAGCCCACCAACTGGCCTATTTTGGCTGAGATGCCCTATATGACTGGATAAAGAGACATTTAGTGGGTCAGGGTATTTATAGGGGCATTGAGACAACTATCCACCTGTATACTATCTGTGTCAAAAACAACCTCCAAAATTGCCTGATGCCTCATAATGGAGAGGAACTCGACCTGGAAAAACTGGCAAGTAGACGTCACTGGGTGCTGAGAACTCTTAGAAATTCCAAGTACTTACTAGTATTTATATATAGTTTTACCAAATGAACTGAAGCCTTCTTGTGCCATACTGAAAAAGCATCTTAAGTGGTAAAGAGAATTCTTCAAGAAATTATTCCAAGGTTTTGACTCTCCTTATCCACTGGAAAGACCCCATTTCATCGTCAACATCATTCAACAGGTAGCCTCACTTCTAGACATTCAATGGAATCCACAGTCAGCCTGGAGGCAACAGTTCAGTGGGAAAGTAGAGAGGGCTAATCAAAAACTCAAAAGACACATAGCTAAGCTCAGTCAAGATACCAGACTACTATGGACAAATGTCCTCCCCATGGCTCTGCTTAGGACTCAGGTAGCCTCGAGAACCAAACTTAAGATCAGCCTCTTTGAGCTGATGTTCACCTAACCACTCTTATGTAATCCTAATAGATGTCCTTCTCATTTGAGGCCTTATAGTTTACAAGAAATGGGAAACAACTATTTAAAAGGATACTTGCAATCTCTGTCCACTGTGCTATGCTCTATTCAGAGGTACACACATTTCCATGAGTGCCCTGTTGCAGAAGTCCCACTACACTCCACCCAGCCTGGACAGTGGGTCCTGCATCAAAGCATGGAAGGTGGAACCTCTACAAAAAACATGGACCATTTACTGTGCTCCTCAGCAGCCCCACTGCAGTTAAGGTTAGCAAACTAACCTGGATCCATCACATCAGGATGAAGAAGACTCCACTGCCAGACACAGAAAAAACCTAATGAAACTTTGAGAACTGGCCTTGTTCCCCTTTGTTGTTGGTGTTGTTAAGTGCTGTCGAATTGGCCCTGACTCATAGCGACCCCTCTTTGGGTTTCTGAGGCAGCATCACTACAGAAGTAGGATTGCCCAACCTTCCTTCCAAGGAGTGGTTAATGGGTTTGAACTGCCAGCCTTCTGGTTAGCAGTCAAGCACCTTAGGCACTATGCTACCAGAGCTCCTTTGTTCCCCTTTAGAAGACCTTAAACTTTGTTTTCTAACCATGGCTATGTAGGAGCCTGACACTGATATTCACACCCTAGATATGCCAATAAGTACTGCTGGGATGTTGGGAGTGACTTTTATTCTTGCCACAATTGCTATCGCTGTTTTAGATGCCCCTGTTTGAAAATTCTTTTGCTCTTGGGTGTTAGCCATATTTAATAATTATCTTATTTTTCTACCCCAGGAGTTCAGGAATAACAAACACTGTTGTTGGGTTTTTTTCTCTGACTTATAAAGTCATTTTTCTTTTTTTAAGTTTTATTGTTATTTGGGTGAACGTTTACAGAGCAAATTCATTTTCCATATAGCAGTTCATACACATTTTGTCTCATGACATTGACTGCAATTCCCCACAATGTAACAACTCTCTTCCTACTTCCTTCTCGTAGTTACTACTTCCCTGTGTCCTTCCCTCCCATGTATTCCTGTCCCTCAAGCTGTCTCCCTATGCAAACTCTGCCCTTCTGTTTTCCCATGATTGATTGCTCCAAGTAATGTACCCAATGTAAATGTTCAGCCTATAAAACCAAAAATCAAACTCACTGCCATAGGGTTGATTCTGACTCAAGCATCCCCTTTTGGGCTTCTGAGGTGGTAAATCTTTATGGAAGTAGATTGCCCAGTCTTCCTTCCACAGACTGGCTGGTGTGTTTGAACCACCAACCTTCTGGTTAGCAGTTAAATACCAGAGCACTACACCACCAGAGCCCCCTCAGTCTATATGCCTGTCTATTATCTTGCTGGAAGCCACAGGAGTAAGTCTAATTCCAGACCTGACAGGTTGCTAGGGGCCACAGTCTCAGGGATATCTCCAGGCTCTAATCAGACCAGTAAACCTGGTCTTTTTTTAATGATTTTGAGTTTTGTTCCACATTGTTCTCCCACTCTGTCCAGGATCTCCTGCACTGATCACCTCTGAGTGGTTGATGGGTAGCAGGCCACCGTCTAGTTCTTCTGGTCTTGTGGTCATATAGGCTAAGGATCACATGGTCTACAAGCCCCTTGGAATAACTGACAAACATTGATTCTTAATAGTCAGTGTTCAAAACGAAAAGGAGGGAAAAAGGTGGAGCCCACCTGAGGAAAATAAGTAAACAGACATGCAGATCAGTTCTCGGAGAGTCCTCAATCTTCCAGTTTACGAACTCTAGAACCTTTACAAAATCATCTACTTCCTCCTTTAAGGAAAATTGAACTAGGATCTGCACCTATGCACACTGCTGCCTAGTCACTGTTGTGTGATCTTTGACTGTGTGCACTGCTACCATATTTGTTCCTTGTTCTTTCCTTATAAGAATTTGCCTCACTGAGGCACTCAGCCTTAACTATTCCTTTCCTTATGCAATAAAGTAAAGCAACATTTCTCTCCCCAACTCGGTCTCCTGTTTATTGGCTTAATGGTGTCACACCAAGGAGGATCCAGAATTCCTGGTAACACTTGCCCCTGGGCACACAGTCAGAACTTCACCAGCCTTTGTAATCAAATATGGCTTCTAAGTTCTGGTCAGTGGAATGTGAAAAGTGGTGTCCACAACATCCAGGACTGTATTCTTAGCCTCTTCTCCAACCACCAGCTGACTAGACATGACTCTAAGGACACAAGGACATAAAGGGCAGCAGAGGCACAAGATGGAAGGAGGCCAGTTCCCTGAAAGACAGCATGGAGCAGAGAATATTCCCACACATGCACTGCTGACCACCAATTCACCAAGCACCGTCAAGAGCAAGACCAAGCATTTATTTTCTGAAGCCATCAAAGTTTAGGAGGTGTATGGTATAAGCAGTTATACTATAATAAGCGATTTGGATGTACATGTTGTAAACAGGGGAGTGTTCAGAAGAAAAAAGACAAAATGACACTGAAATCTGTCCTTGTTCAAGGGAGTTAAGGATCTCTTAGGTTAGAAAACAAGCTTAACTTTTAGACGCTGACTACAGAGGAGCCGATTGCATACTCAGGCCCCAGGAATATCCATATCCCTGGATTCACTGCCTGAGTGAATGGGAGCAGGGGCATGATCAGCTGAGGTGGGGGAGATGGGGTAAGGAGCAGCAGATTGGGCTGTGGATATGACTGGGGCATAGGAAGAGAGAAGAAAAATTCAGTTTGGCACATGGTGATTTGAGATGCCTATAAGATAAGAGAGGGGAGCTCTGGTGGTGTAGTGCCTAAAGCATTTGACTGCTAAACAGAAGGCTGGGGGTTCAAACCCACCAGCCACTCCTTGGAAGGAAGACTGGGCAATCTACTTCTGTAGAGATATTGCCTAGGAAACCCAAGGAGGGGTTGCTATGAGTCACAATCAACTCGACGGCAGGGAGTTTATAGATGAGAGAGGGATACATCTAGGGAGTTTTGCTCACACCTTGGCAGTGAACAGGGCCGGGGCTAACCTTTCACTCCTGAGAGAACAGCCAGTGCCTGAGTACACGTGCCCTCCGGCTCCAGGTGTCCATCCCTTACCTATACAGCCCAAGCCCTAGATCCCACACTTCACCTTGGGAAACTGGCTCTTTTAGATTTCCTGAGTCTTCTTTCAAAAGCAAGCTCTGCCAGGTGGATATGAGGTATAGTTGGGAAAAAGCACAGAGGATTATTGGGTGTCTGCAGAAGAATACACATTTTTCAAAGCACATCCTTCTCCTTACATGGCCTTTGAGCTATTTTAAAAATCTGTGAGTTACAGAGTTACCAACACAAAGTTAATCTTGCCTGTAGGTCTGTCTATAATATGATCAATTGAGGTTAACTGGTCCCCACCTAAAAAAAAAAAAAAAAAAAAAACTTCCACTTTGGTTACCATAGCAACAGTAAACTCAGAAAGAAGATTTGACAAAAATTGTTAGAGGAACTGTATAAAACCAAAGACAAAGGGAACATAAAAAAAAAAAAAAAAAGCCACTTTTGCATATATTTGTAAATTCCACATTCCTTTAACCCGCATAGATGGTTTGTTGTGATTTCTTCTTTGAACTGGCTGTAACAATTTACCAGTTCCCTCATTTAAATAACGACTAAATATTTGACATGCACATTTACTGTTTGTACGAATCATGAAGGAGCTGTGATGTCATAGTGCCTAAGGCTTTTGACTACTAACCAGAAGGCTGGCAGTTCAAAACCAACAGCCACTCCTTGGAAGGAAGATTGGGCAATCTACTTCAGTAGATACTCCCTTGGAAATCCAAGGAGGGTTCACTATGAGTCAGAAACAACTCAACGGCAGTGAGTTTTTATGCGTCACGAAGGATCCCTGGTGGTGTAGTGTTTAAGCACTCAGCTGCTAACCAAAGGGTTGGTATTTCAAACCAACCAGCCACCAGTTAGTGTATGTGAAAAAGACATGACAATATGCTTCCATAAAGATTACAGCCTTGGAAACCCTATGGGGCAGTTCTACTCTGTCCTGTAGGGTCACTGTTAATTGGAATTAACTTGAAAGCCATGGTTACTAGGCATAAAGTTTACTTTTTTGGGAAATGTTTCTTTAATAGGGCATAGGAAGGACTACTGCCTCTCAGAGACTGAAAGTCTTGCCAGTGCAAAACTCACCAAACACCATTCATATCACTTTGGGCAGGTCATGATCTGGTCTGGGCTTGCATATCTCCTGGGACAGGGGGCTCAGGCTGTCCTAGAGGCCACTTTGGTTTTTCTCACATTGCACCACAAATGTGCTTTTAAAAGAAAACAAGTGAACGGTTCTACGTACTGGCAGATGAATGACTTCTGGGGACTCAAAGAATCCCTGGGACCCTTGGGGACCCTTCCTAGCAAAGGCACCCATTACCTTCTTGAGTTGATTTCAACTCAAGGCAATCCCATGTGCATCAAAGTAGAAATGTGCTCCATAGGGTTTTCAACGGCTGTGATATTTCTAATGCAGATCACCAGGTCTTTATTCCAAGGTACCCCTGGGTGGAATTCAACTTCCAACCTCTTGTTTAGAAGCCAAGTACATTAACTTCAGCAAGTCTGAAATGGTGAGGCAGGATGGTAAGGAGAAATGGCATGATGGTGGTGGGTAAGTGGTATCTTAAAGTACCAAGGTAAGGAACACTCCTGTTCACCTGCTGCTTCCTGACCCTTGTGTAGCACTCTCATGTTTTCAGAGTTTTCCTCCCCTAGACATCGGCCATGCACACCCACCTAACACACTGCCTCCCTGACCATCATGTACCAGTACTGACCTGTGCCCTGTTCCCCAGTCCTGCTCACCCAGGATGGTCGCCTCGATTTGGTGGCAGGTGGGCAGTGGCAAGGCCTCCTGGCCTCAATACCAGCAGACTGAGCCCTGGAGGTCCTGTAGCATCTATCTGAGCCTCTGCTGTCCACCAGGTGGAGGGGCCAGAGACTCATCCAGAACATGCTGGTCTGTGCTTCTCAGAGCACACCACCTCCCTGGAGTTGATGCTTGCCATAACAGGTCTTGTAATGCCCATTTCCAATTCCATTCCAAGCCCCCACACCCCTTTTTCCCCCACAGCCCTCCCTCTCCACTGGCTTCTAACAGGCAGGCTATGTCTCTGCCCATCCTTCTGGCCTCTGCTGGAGCTCTGGGCCTGGTGGCAACATCTCTGCTTCTCACATTCTATGGAGCTCCAGGGCCA
Organism: Orycteropus afer afer; assembly: GCF_000298275.1. Lineage (NCBI taxonomy): Eukaryota > Metazoa > Chordata > Mammalia > Tubulidentata > Orycteropodidae > Orycteropus > Orycteropus afer. Next base: position 962,563 of record NW_006921750.1, on the reverse strand, counting down.
GCCTCCTCCCAGGTGTGCAGGTCTCTGGCAGTACTCACAATCCAGGCAAGCATCAGTCCCTCCTGCCCCCACTTCTATGACAAAGAAAGCCAAAACAGAACTCCAAATGCCCACAAAGGTTCTCTGTGGACCTTGAAGCCTTGTTCCTAAAGAGACCCAGACGGGAATGATGTCATGTTAAGCTGGCTTGGAATTGGAAGCTGTATTATTATAGTTTACCCAGGCAGCGTGGGGGAGAGGGTGTCCTGCTGATGGCCACATCAATATCAATATTAGCTATAAATTTTTGGCTGTGTATTAAGTAATCCAGACCTGTGTTAAATACCCACTTCACCTAATACTTGCAATAACCCCATGTGGGGGTTTTATTATCTCTACAGAGAAGGCTCAAAGAGGCAAAGTGACACCAAAGGCCCCCTAGTGGTGCACTAGGGATTCAATGAACCTTTCAGCTACCAAGCTCTTTTACCTACACTACCTCATTTACTACTCCCTGAAACCTCATGAGAAAATCATGCCCTACTTGACAAATGAAGAACTGAAGCACACTAGGTATCTGTCTGAGCCCAAACTGAAACTAAGTCTTCAGCACTCTATTCATCATAGCACAGATCAAAGGATTCAAAGGAATCTGAATCTCAAAAGATTCCCTCTCAAGCCAGATGATTGGGACCTTCTAAAAATTAAATTTTTATGTGCTTCCAAAGACTTCTCCAAAAGAGTCAAAAGAGAACCTACAGATTGGGAAAACATATTTGGTAATAAAATATCTGACAAGGGACTTATCTCTAGAATTTATAGAACACTCCAACACCTCAATAACAAAAAGACAAACAATCCA
>NW_006921750.1:935381-959956 GCF_000298275.1 Orycteropus afer afer | reverse complement strand
CTGTGTTACTCCCTCTCCTCTTTTTTTTTTTTTTAATATATCTTAGTGTTGTTTTACACAGCAGTTTAGGTTCCTATTCAATCATTTCTATACAAGTTGTTTAGTGACATTGGTTACATTCTTCAGAATGTGTGATCATTTTCATTATTTCCATTCTGGTTGTCCTATTTTCCCCCCTTTTTTTTTAAATTTATTTATCAGCCTCCTAGGAGCTCTGGTAGTAGTGTAGTGCCTAAGGAACTTGACTGCTAACCAGAAGGCTGGTGGTTCAAACTCACCAGCCACTCCTCGGAAGGAAGCTTAGGCAATCTACTTCCCTAGTGATACCGCCTCGGAAACCAAAGTAGGGGTCACTATGAGTCAGGTCTAACCCTAAGGCACATAACAACAGTTCAAAGGAAAGGGAAGATTTCAACAAATCCACATCCATTGGGTCTCCCTGAAGGTGCACTCCCCCAGAACCAAAGCCTCTGGCTCTCCCTCTCATTTAGCACATGCCTTCCTCTCTTGGGGAAGGAGGATGCCAGCAAATCCACCCCACCAGTGTGAATGTTGAACTTTTCCAGGAACAAGATCACCACTCAGTTGGGGCAGCAAACAAGGCTAGGTCCTCTGTATGGACCCCACAGAACCATTGCAGTGCCCCAAGCCACTCCCTGCACTCAATGAGCTCACAAGCTGCCACAGCCAGGGACAGCAAGATGCCCCAGCTCTGAGCACTCATTTGTTAAAATGTCAGCCCAGTTTCCAAGAAAGCTCCTTTTAAACGCATTAAAAAAAAGAAAACTTCCTGCCATTGAGTCAATTTCAAGTCACAGCAACCCTCTTTGGGTTTCCAAAGTGGTAAATCTTTCCGGAAGTTGATTGCCCAGTCTTCCTTCCGTGGAGTGGCTGGTGGGTTTGAACCGCCAACCTGCTAGTTAGCAGTCAAATGGCTTAGGCAATATGCCACCAGAGCTTTTTTTTAAACACATAGAAACCCCCATACGGTTTCTTATAAACCCCCATAGGAAGTAATTCCAGTAACAAAATACAGGATTTTTATAAGCTCTTCTGAGAATAAAAAGTAGATACAGCCAAAATATCCATCCAGAGATGTGACGGGGGATGGTTGGCAGCACTCAACACTCTCTCCCTCCTCCAGGATCCCATGTCTTCTGCTACTTGCTCTACATGGTTGGGGATCCCTCCCTCAGGGTTTCACCACCATGCCAACCCCATAAATGAGGCTTGTCTCCCCGCCTTAGGCAACTAGGACAATGTGGATAACAGAGGAGAAAAAGAAACCAGATCCTCGCTAATGACACTGAGCCACTTGGATCACACCTACCCGAAAGTCACCCTACCTCTGGACTTTCCAGTTTCAGGAGCCAAAAAGCTCCTCTCATTGTTTAAACCAGTTTCAATTGGTTTTCTGTTACTTGGGACTGTAAGCATACTCCCTTGACACAAGGGCAAGGTTCAATCACTTGTGGCAGCCCTACACAGATGGGTGGCCAGGAAGACACATGGGTTAGGATGTGCCAATAGTAGAATATTTCAGATATACTAAGTAAAATTAATTGCAGTAAAATGAGTCCCATTTACATGAAAAGGGTATTTGAATAAGCAGATATTTTCTGGAAGGATCCTTAACAGGGCTGCCTCTGGGAAAGAGAAGACATACTTTTCACTTTACACTCTCCTTTCAGGAGGGACCAGTCCCTGGAGGAGGACATCATGTTTGGAAAAGTAGAGGGTCAGTGAAAAAGAAGATCCTCAATGAGATTTACTGATACAGTGATTAAAACAAGGGGCTCAAATGTGGCAACTATTACGAGGATGATACCGGAATAGACAGTGTTTCATTCTGTTGTACATAAGGTCACTATGAGTCAGAACTGACTTGAGGACACCTAATAACATGTTTAGATCACTTTTACAGGCATATCTCATTTTATTGTGCTTCTCTTTCCTGTGCTGTGCAGATACTATAGGTTTTTCTACACACTTAATAAACTACAGTGTAAACATAACTTTCATATGGACTGAGAAACCAAAAAATCTGTGACTTCCCTTATTGCAATATTTACTATTATTGTGGTGGTCTAACCAAACCTGTAGTACCTTTGAAGTATGCCTGTATTTATTTTTTTAAAAAAAGTTAAATTGTTTGAGGTGCCAAAATTTCAGGAAAAGGTAATAATTTACTCTGGTAGTTATTAAACCATGCTTTTGAAAGCCTGACTGAATAAAAGTTATAAAGGATGGGAAAAACATAGTTGAGTGAAGAAGTAATTGTCTCCGACATTTTTAAGCAATGTTGCAAAACTAAGAGCCCTACAATTGGTAACTTTGCCTGAATAGTATCCACTTATATGCAACTGTAACTTTTTACTTCCTCCCAAAGTTCAACTATAGTCCCAGTTCTGCAATGTCAACATTTCCTGTTTCTGGGGCACTCTGGAGACCCTCAAAGCATTTGAAAAGGAACATGCCTTTCATGAAACTCCAAGTTTTGAGGAGCAACAGCCAGGACTTGACTTAAAAAGAAAAAAAAAAATCTAGCTGCTATTGTGTTGGCCCTGACTCATGTCTGAGCAGAACTGTGCTCCACACCATTTTCAGTGGCTTTCAGAAGTACATAACCAGGCCTATCTCCTGCAGTGCCTCTGGCAGACTTGAACTTTAAACTTTTTGGGTAGTAACAAGGGCATTAATGTTTGCACCACCCAAAGAGTCTTAGAGGTATACAGTTCTTCAGATCTTTAGAGTGCACCCAAGTGAATACGTGTAGTCTGCAGGTCAAGTCTGCCCTGCAAGGCCCAGCAGTATCCCCTGGGCATGAGGACATAAAGAAAAGGCCCCCTACCCCCAAGGTCCACTGGGGACAGGCTCCCACAGTAAGAAGCAGCCAACCTAATGTTCCATGGACACAGAGACACTCCATATACTAGGACTAGGAAAGACCACCCATGGTCATATAGCATACCTATTCCCACAGGTATAGCTGAGGCTTTCGGGTCAGTGGGTGGCAAGGCTGGAGCACTGGACCCCTGGGCAGGGGATCTTTCCATGACAGCAGGACATCTCAACAAACCTCTTGCACCTGTCCCTCTTCACCATGCACCTGTGCAGTCCATGCTTCTTGGCTACTGGCCAAGAAACAATCTGGTGGTCCCTCCTATGGAGAATACCTTCCCTCCTATGCTGAGCTCTGTCCCAGGGTCCCTAAGGCCTACACTCATGTGCACACCCATCATGGCCCAAAGGCCTGCTCCTGTGTGGTACCCTCTTGAGAGCAGGCCATTTCTGATCCCCACTGCAGAGTGCAGAAAACCCTCCATGGGTTTGCTGGCTTCTACTTAGGAACCTAGCCTTAGGAAAATGGCCTTCTACCACTAAATCAAGGCCAGTCTGTGGGCTGAACAACCAGCACTGCCTACAGCCTCTGCTTTACACCCAGAGCCAGGGCCTCCACTTCAGGGCAGAGGCAGAGTTCTCCAGCAATACCATGTTCTCCAAGGGCCCCAAACCAAATGGGGTACCCAACTCCTGATGTAGAGGTAGGGACCACACTGCAGAGTACAGCCAGATGGACACTGCAGGGGACTGCTGCTCCCATATTGGTTCTGTGCTGGTGTGTTCAGCAGGAGCCCATCAGAGACAGAAAGTTCAGAGGTAGGCAGCAAGTCTTCAGCTCAGCTGCAGGTTCAAGTTCTGGGACACCTTCCAAATCCTCAACAGTAACTTACCTTTCTCTAAGCCTTTTTGGACATGAGAACAGTGTCCCAGAGCTCTGGAGACTGGAGGAGTCTGTTAACTATGAGAGGCTCTGAGGGCTCTCTCTATTCCCAAAAATCTGTTATCTATTCATTTTTACTGTTATTAATGTGAGGAGTTCAAGCACTAGGCTTCTAGTGGCCAAAATCTAAAAGAGTTTTCCTGCTAAGCTCCCAGCTCTACCCTGTGGGTAGGTTAGAGCCCCAGGAATGTGGTTAGGGGGTAAGCATAAGAGGGAGGATGGAGATGGTCAGAAAGCTGGAATGCCTAGGCCTTGAATCAGAGGGTGCTGAGGAAAGGCTAGTACACTGAAAGGCTGGTGCTGCAGAGGCTGAGGACAGGACTGAATCATGGGGACTTGGTGATGGCAGAACTGTATTCAGCCAAGAGAAGGGGATGTGCGTGACAGGGTGAGGGGTACAGGGAGCCCAGGTAAGAAGATGGCTGGGAAAGCAAGGCATGCCAAAGCAAGGTTTTTAGGGGAAAATGGAGACAAGGTGAAGCCAGAGAGAAAACCAGAAGGGACAATAACATGGCCAAGTTCTGAGAGGAAGGAGGAGGAGGAGCACAGGGAGCATAAGGAGACTCTGAAACCTAAAAGTGAGCATGGGTGTATGTCAGGGGAAGGGATGTGTGTCAGGGGAAGGGGTGTATGTCAGGGGAAGGAGTGTGTGTAGAAGGTCACAGGCTGGCCTCCACTGTCCCAGGCTAAGCACACAGGGTATGGAGGAGACTGGGGCAAGTTGTACTGGGAAGAGGGACTGCACAACCTTAGCACAGTGAAAGTGTGTTTGTTGATAGCTTCCCATGTGGGCACCCTGCTCATGGATGTCTTGTCTTTCTTCACTCAACTACTCAATCAAATGAAAGGGTGGATAATGGCCCAAAGTTTTGTAAACTAACTGGAAATCAAATGCAACTTAAAAGGCACAGCTAGACTTCACTTGGACTGGGCTGTAACTGTGCAGTGGACTAAAGAGGATCCAGGAACTGTTGGTGCCAATCTGGCAATAAGGGACTGTGCCTCGCCCCCGCCTCAGGACAGGCTGAGTCCATTTCACAAAGGTCCACAAGGCTCACTCAGGAGCAACTTAAGGCCACCAAACCAGCTCTCTCCTTCCCAGGAAACACACTTCTAAAGCAAGACAAAGATAACCTAAGTGTTTTCCTCCAGGCATTTACCAGTTGCTATCTAGTCAACTCTGACTCAAGGCTTTCAGTGGCTATTTTTTCAGAAGTACATAGCCAGGTTTATCTTCTCAGGCTCCTCTGGGTGGACTTGAACCACCAACTTTTCAGTTACACCCAAGCACGTTAACCATTTGTACCACGTAGGGATTCCTCTTCCTCCAGTCAAAATTCTTATACCCCACACATATGGCTGGGCATAATAGCTAAGCCACAAGCCAACTTACTCCAGGTAAAACCTTTATACCAAGGACATTTGAAAGTGGTGCACAGAGTCTAAAGAGCCACTCAAATTTATTTCAGATTGTGCCAAAGATGGGCTTCCTTCACCCGCTTCTGTCTGGTTTAGCCACATCCTAGCCACTGGCTTCCCCAACAGCCCAGCTTACCACTGAGATGCTCAGTATCATCTTGATAGTGACCGCAAACAAAAACAACAAAAGCAATCACTTTAATATAAAGATATATTCCATAAAAGAGTTTGGCAGGCAAAGAAAATATCATACTTCCTAAAAACACACTTCCTTCCTCCAATGTCTACTGATAAAATTGTAAAAAAAAAAAAAAATTGTAACATTGTCAACAAACACCCACTAGTACGCATCACACTGGAATGTACACTTCAGCAAGTAAGAAAAGATAGACCCAATCCCTGAATGATGGGGACAGCACTGTACAGCTATGGAGAAATGTTAGGCAAGAGCCCAGCCCCAAATGGACAGATACTCTATCTATCGCTTAGGGTTACTCAGTATATAAGACAGACATTATCTCCAAAATAAGCCCCAGATAGCCCTAACAGGAAGGGTGGGCACAGGGACCAGATATCCTAGTGGAGCAGTCACCACAGAGTTAGAAACAAAATGTCCTGGGCTTCTGACCAGCTTCAGCCTGGGCTTGGGGCTGGGCGCAGGGAGCAGACTGCAGAGCTCCTACCCAGGAAAAGGTGAGCCAAGCTGACCAGCCCTGGAGTGTCACAAGAGGGGCACTGGCTTTTTAGGAGGTGGGTCAGAATTCAAGTTCTAGGGACAGTCAGTAGCACAAAGACCACAATAGAAGATGGGAGGCCAAGCTGGAGTTCATGTGTCCAGGGAGCATGGGGAAAGGGCACACACATTGCACCAAGAGTCACTGGTAACAGGAGTGGCTGCTGAGGCTGCTCTTGAGACACTCAGGGGGCTGCTCTTGAGACGCTCAGGGCTTCAGTCCAGGACATCGCATAAAGTTGCTTGGAAAAGGATGCCCAGGAAGGAAGAGGGAAGAAATAAATGGTGTGAGAACACTGTTACCCTTATAAATAAATAATGTACACTTTAAGGGAGAGTTGGTCTCAGTGGAGAACCATGCTCACACCCCCCTAGTGCTGAGAAAGAGGCAGTTCTTGCCACAGGGAGCCTGTAGGGCCTGTAGGATAGTGACAGGGTTTTCCCATGGCACAGTCCATTTAATGGCTCAGGCTCACTTCATGGAGACTTGGCCAAGGGTCCTGCAAACAACTCCCTGCCCACATGAACATTACTGCAGGCCCCAATGGCACACAGGGAGGTCTGCTTGTCTGTGCCACACTTCCCCTCCAATTTTGGGCAAGGCCTCTGTGCCACTTGGTTTGATGGAGACAGCAGGTCTGTCCACCCTGCAAGCCTCTCTAACCCATACCTGCTCACAGATGTGGCCACTCCCCACAGGTTAGCACAAAGTGAACATGGGAACCTTAATGGCTCATGGGAATCTTAATGGGGCTAGGTATGCTGCGTGCACTCTTGGACTCCAGGAGGACCAAATCAACCCCTTACCCACAGCCATAGCCCTCACTTAAAGACACACTCTGTATGAGCAGACCCCACTGTGGATACAGTCACAAGTATAAGTAGGTAAGACAGGTCCATGTTCTTCGGCACCAGCATGCAGAAACATGTCACATCACGATGGTGCTGAAGACAGGGTGCTGGCTCCAAGGGACAATGTGCCTGTGCTCTATCTCTGCACACAGAAGTCAATTATACTGATAGCTTTGCCTCTATAATGTGGCTCAGCTCCACACCCGCCTCCACCGCTCAGAAGTGATGGCCTGCTTTCACTGCTTCAATGTCTGAGATCAGGGTCCTTGCCAGGAAGATGCCAAATATCTGAAATGAAAGCAAACAGCAGCCATCAACAGTGGGGCCCAAAGGGTGAGCAACAATACTGCCATCCCTACTCTGCCCATGACCAAGGGTGCAGAGAGAGCAGCACCTGGGCAAAAAAAAAACAGTTGTGGAGTTGACTCCAACTCATGCTGACCCTATGTATATCAGAGTAGAACTCTGCTCCACAGGTTTTTAATGGCTGATTTGATCACCAGGCTTTCTCCCAAGGAGCCTGAGGGTAGAATCAAACCTCCAAACTTTCAGTTAGCTCAGCATATTAACCATTTGCACCACCCAGTGACTCAAATACGTGTGCATTTGGCAAAAAGCTACTGACCCACTGGGAGAAAGTGAGTCCTGGGAAGTCAGAGACCTTGTCTACTTTTGGCTCTAGGGCTAAAAGAGGCAAGCAACAGGCACCCTCAGTGCAAAGACAGATGTTCTGCCCTGTCTCCAACATGACTAAGAACATCACATAATACAGGGCAGCAGGCATTTGGTGCCCTGGGTTAAACAAAAATAACAGGCCACTCTAGTTCTGATTCCCAAGATAATGAGTCTCAGATGTCTCCCATCAACCTAGATTTCATAATAAAAACAAGTTCGTCCCTGGTTTTCACTATGCTGATATCTGAAGAGTCGCTTTGACCTTTGGGAACATGATAATCATATGGACAGATTGCTGGTTTCCCACCACCAATAGATCGATTTCAACTTGGTAACCTTAGTAAGTTTGCTTTTTTTCTCTTCCTTTATATTGTTATTGTAGTTTGTATTTGATGTACCAGTCCTCCTGAAGTCTGATTCCTTTGCCTACTTTCCAAGTATGTATTTCTTTCCTTGTTTAGACACTCCTGTCTCTCAGCCTCCCTCTGAGATCATGCAGTACACATCTGCTGAGTGTGTGTGGACTAAAGCCCTCCTTAGTCACCTCTTCAAGGCCATGTCAGAATCACACATTTTCTAATGGTGCATTTTCCACATAAGAACACCACCACCCACGCAGACAATGCTCAGAGGTCCCAAGCTTCTCCTCTTAAGTCCTGGGCAGCCCTAGGAAAAGCCATGGTCTCTCATCTGACCACAGACAGAGCCTGGCCAACCCAGCTGCCACAGGCCTTACCAGCTTCTGGTCACCAAAGTTGTTCCACATGTGAAATATGACTCAAAAGAATAAGAGCAGCCTTGAAGGGGAAACGGAGCTGCAAAGGGCAGCCTTGAAGGGGAAATGGAGCTGCAAAGGGCAGCGGGTGCAGAGGGCATCATGTGGGACCAGGATGGTAGGGTCAAGGAGGATGGAGTCCTGAGGTGCCCACACACATGAGCCACAGGCCTTCAACCCCCAGCTGAGCAACTGTTATCACTTCCCATTCTGTAGTTCTTGATGCCTCCTTACATCCTACCACTACCCCACCAGCAGGGAGGGACTTGAGAGCAAGTGAGAGCCCACCCTGAGTACATGTGGACCTCTATCTTCAGAAAGGCAAGGCCTCCTTATGCAGCCAACGGGGCCCCTGGACAGGGCTGCCAGCAGAAGGGTCCATCTTCAGGTAGTAGAACCAAGGAAGGGGGAATCACATTGTGGTTTGGGCTTAGCCCCCAACAGGGCAAGCCACCATGCTCCTGTACCACACATGCACCTACACATGCATGCGCACACACACATGCACATGTGACCTTTATGGGTACCATGACATTCCTGCCCAACAATGACACACACACACACCAACATGAATGTACACATAGCCTTGGACATCTAACTGTACCCCTTTATTCTGTCAGGTTCCTTACTCCCCACACCCAAGCTAAACAAGCACTCTGTTAGAGGCCCAAATTGTTCAAATGAACAGAAAACGGAGAAAAGGCCCGCCAGAGCAAACCTGCAACAGGGAGATGGCGATGAAGATGCCAGCCACAATGTAGATGTTGCGCGGAAGCCAGCCCTCCAGTGCCTGGATGCAGCCTTTAGTGAAGATGGACTCGTCCCACTTGCTCTTCAGCTGCAGGGAAATACCATCTTGGCTGAGCCACTGCCTCCTGCATTGCCCTGGGGTTGGGCGATGCATGGGGGAAAGGAGGTATCTGGGAGGCAGGAGCCAGAGATGCACTGAACTCTACAGAATTGTCTGTATCTCCAGAAAGTCCACAGCCTCTCACTGGGCAGGTTACAATGTTGTCACCTGTCTAACCAAAGACTTCCTGGGTATAACCTCAAATCTACTTCTGTCTACAGATTTAAAGTTCAGTTCACTCAACTCACCCTGAGAGCTCATAGCTGGAGAAGGTAAGGAGGCTAGGAAGCCTAGAGAGGGAACTGTCATTAAAAAGAAGGAAACTGGGAGGAGGAAGCTCAGTGTCTCCTGAGTCAGAGGAGTTAGCAGGAGAAGGAAGGGAGTGAATTTAGACTCAAAGTGTCTCCCAGCCCACAAACCAGCAGCCATATAGAAGGAGCACAGGTAAGGCCGGCTCCTAAGAGTCTGAGCCACTAGGTGAAGTCATAACCAAACTGGTTCCCTTTAACCCCAAATCCTGGTGGTATCTTCTCTGGAGACTCAGTAGGTGCACATCCCATTAACTGCCCCATATTCACCTTGCTCCCCTCACCTACCAGCATCCTCTGTGGCAACACTGATGGACCATTAATTCATTTTAAAGCCATCAAACAAAGTCATCCTGGGGATGCCAACTTGGATACAGGTTGCCTTGCAAGTGAAGTCACTGCAGAAGGATTTGAGTTTCCCAAGCCAGAGCGTACATCCCTGTGGGTCCATGACTAGCAGGAGGGACCTCTGCAGATTCCCTGAGACCTTCTTCCCTTCAGAACAGCAGCCACTCACATTACTAAAGTTCATCAGAAGAGGGATTGGGACAGGGCTGCAGGCTTGGCTGGGTCTTTCAGGAGGGGTCTTGCTTCTCTTCAAAATCAAGTACACTCTTAGCAAAAGCCATATTTCCTTTGAAAGGCTGGGCTCACCATGCCTTCACATGGAAGCAGAATCATGTTTTACCCTGAATCCCCTCATGAAGCTTATCCTAGGAATCTGCAAAAAGTCTGTTAAAAATGTAGTCTTTGTTCCTTAAAACTTTCCTCCGGCCTCTTTCCACTAACATAGCAACTGCTAGTTTTGTGACTGTAGTTCACAGGGTTTGAGAATGCAATTTACTCCTCCCATGTGTCTTGCCACCAGCCAGCATGTGAGTGTGTGTGAGGCCCTGTGCTGCTGTTGAGCTTGAGCAAAGCATGGAATCACACTTTGCACTAAGTCTTCCCTTGTTATCCCACTCCAATTTGCACTTGTGCTAAATCAGAAGTTTGACCATAGTGAATAAAACTTAAAGAACCCTTGAAGTTATACAGATTGGAGTTCTCACCTGAGTCCTGACATCATATCCACACTGTGTGTTGATAACTTTTTGCTGTAAGAAAAATCAGGAAAAAAAAGAAATTAATTTTGTTTCCTTAGGAAGCTGAGGATGGCAGGCTCTAGAAAAGTCACCAGAACCAACAGCAAACACCTGCCCATGACAGCTCACATCCATAAATCATGCTCCTGACCATTTTTTTTTTTCCTGTAAAATGCCGGACAGTAAATGTTTAAGGCTTTTGTAAGCCATATGTCCTTGTAGCAACTATTTTGCTCAGCTGTTGTTGTATAAAAGTAGCCACAGGCAAGAAGTAAATGAATGGGCATGGCTGTATTCCAAGATAACTTCATTTATGGACACTGAAATTTGAATTTCATGTAACTTTCATGTGTCACAAAATATTAATCATCATCTGATTTATTTTCAATCATTTAAAAATATAAAAACCATTCTTGATAGCTTGTGACTCTCATAATCAGAGATGGCAGGCCACATATGGTCTATGGACCAGTTTGCCAATCCCTGTTATTGTTAGCTGCCACCAAGTCAAGCCCAACTCATGATGATCCCATGCACAGCTATGAAACACTGCCTGGTCCTGTGTCATCTCTGGCATTAGTTACAGACCAGATACCTGTGATCCATAGGATTTTCACTGGCTGATTTTCAGAAGTAAATCACCAGGCCTTTCTTCCTACTCTATCTTTGTCTGGAAACTTTGCTGAAATATGTTCAACCAAAATAATTCGACTCACAGCAACCCCTCTTTGGGTTTCTGAGGTGGTATATTTACAGAAGTATGTTCAGCAACATGCAAATCCCTACTGACAGGTAAGTAGTGGCTGCTCTTCAGGTGCATGACCTGGGAATTGAACATAGGTCTCCCACATGGAAGGCAAGAATTCTACTACTGGACCACCACTTCCCCATACTAGGAGGTAAAAGCTACACTTGCTAGATGGATATATGTCAGAGTCACCACAAAGACCTCAGCAAATCAGCACTCTCCTGGGCTAGGAAATTTGCCTATACAATATGATGACCCCTTGTCTGCTCAGATCCCGTAGCACAGTATCAGGTACCAGGTAACTATGCTAAGAGCATCTCTAGAGCTCAGCTCTGTCCCAGCTCAATTTAGCTCAACATTCACTGTCTGTGATAGTTGGCGCTATGTGTCAACTTGGCTGGACCACAATTCTGTGTGGTTTAAGCTGTTGTGATGTGGTTATTCCAATGATGGGATCAGATGATTATGTTTTGAGGAGGCAATCTGTTGAAAGGGAGTTTCCCTAGTGGTGTGGCCTGCTTCCAGTATATCTATGGACATTCCAGGAAAAGAGACATTCTTCTGTAGATCAGGATTCTATTGTGCTACCTACAACTGTCTCTGAGTGAACAATCCACCATTTGGTCTGGAGATCCTGAATTCGTCATTCGTTGGAGTCAACAGCTGGTGTACTGCCTGCCAGCCTCGAGCTCCTCAGCCTTTGTGGCTGCAAGAGTCGGGAAAAGCCTCCAGCTTGACATGGAAAAGCCTCCAGCTTGATGTTTGATCCAGAAACTTTGGACTTGCCAGCTTCTGTAAGTGTGTAAGCCATTTTCCTAAGATAAATTTCTCTTTTTTCTATACATATAAGCTTTACTCGTTTTGTTTCTCTAGAGAATCCAGTCTAACACACTGTCCCTTCACAGTTACCCCAAAAGCCCAGTTTCCAGAACCTTAGGACCTGGCCTTGGACTAGAATAAACACAGATGAAGAAGAAAGAAAATAATTTTCCACTAGGAGACTCGATAACATGGACCCCACAGCCTCTGCGAGCTCCGGAGCACTGGGTGTACTCTGCTGTGGAAAGAGATTACAGTAAGTTGGCCAGGTACGTTCTCAGCATCTTTTTCAGGTGCCCTGAGTGGGAATCCCTTGAAAAGAGGGACTCTGTTGTTCCCCTGCTTCACTTGGAACACTAATGCCAGGAAGCCAGGAAGGAATATTTGAGAAATCTACACAGGTAGGATTTCAGAGCTGAAAGGAGCCTGGAGGGGGCAAGAAGGTAGAGAACCCCTCATTCAGTGTGCCGTGAGAGAAGTGTCCCAGAGTCCCCAGATCCCAGGCAGGAATGGCCCTGCCTTCATGGGGCCCACAGGGACTCACCAGTGAGGAAGGACTCACCGCAGGATCAGGCACACAGCAGGAGAAGGGCACCCCGCACTTTTCTCGGCTGTAGCTGGAGCCGCTGCAGTTGAAATAGGCATTGAGGTCCCAGTCTTCTGGGCCATGGGCACCACAGCACTGGTTCTGCAATTAGCAAACCAGAAACCATGAGGGCTGAAGAGATATGTGGGCCCCAGCACACAGTATCAGTCCAGGTGCCCTCTCACACAGAGAGAAACCAAGGCCTCCCCATGGCCCTCCACATTTACAAAGGTGCTTGGTGTAACGACCCAGGAACACTTAAGAAGGAAAGAAGAGTTGCTAGTTTGTGTGTTTGTGTGTCTGTGTGTGTGTGTGTGTGTGTGTGTGTGTGTGGTCTGAGCCAGAGAGACCAAGACACCTGCTCTGATCAGCATAAGCACTCATTCCCAGTCCCTTCCTGTCTATTACCACAGAGGTGACCTATCTCTTCTTGAGACCTATCTGCTCTGCCAATGTGGTCTTCAACTTCCCCCCATCTCAGGTGCCATGTACATTCCTCTGAGACTCCAAGACTGCCCTAGTTCCATTTTTTGAATATTTACAAACAAAAAAAATACAGCTGTTGAATGACTATTACCAAGGAAAGAACTGGGATTAGCATGCCTACAACATAGTAAAAGCCCTGCTAACCTTGGGAAATCTGCACTCCCTTGTCCCTGCCTCCCACCCCCATTTGCACCAGCAACTGCAAATAAAGTCCCTGTTTGTCTAAAAATTTATGAAAACAAAGGACCACTGCCAGCAGATTTTGTTTCTGCACTTGCCCTTATAGGTGACATAGTTTAGGGCATCATCACAACAAATTCACAACCCAGACTTCTGATTCTTTTTTTCACTTCCAAGTTCTGATTTCCTTTAATGATGACCTAATATTTCACCAAGCAGCAGCACCACAACCCTCTGGGAAAATATATTTTTAAAAGGAAAGGACAGCAACAGGGAAAGCACAATGTCTTTGAGGCCAGTGAAGGGAGGAGCCACCCTAGTCTGCTGTGGAACGAGCAAGCAAAACACATGTGGAAATTAAAAAGTGAGAGAGCCACACTACTGAACCCAATAGGAGGGGTAGAAGGGATAGGAGGGACTTTAACAGACTAGTACAAGTCAATAACAGTGTAGGGATGACCTGAATATTTTGGTCATAATGTACTCTACTGGATCCCATCATACCTAATATCAAAACTCAAAACCCAAACTCAATGCCATCAAGTCTATTCCAACACATAGTGACCTTCATTGAGTGTCCAAAGCTATAAATCTTTATGAAGTAGACTGCTCCATCTTTCTTCTGCAGAGAGGCTGGTGGGTTCAAACCACTGACCTTTTGGTTAGCAGCCAAATGCCTTAACCACTATACCACCAGAGCTCCTTATAGCTAATATAAAGATTTTGAATAAGTTTTAGGTAATAATTAGAGTAGATTAAAGGCATGTTTAATGCATTGTAATTTATTTTCTTCCTAGAACCAAAAATGATAAAGTTGGGTTTCTGGCAGAACAGAGATCAAAAAAGAACCTGGTGTGGCTACCACAGCCAGCAGACATTCCTCCTGGGGGAGAACAGGTGTAGTCCAGCCTCCAAGTACAGTTGGCACAAGAAGGGTCAGAGGCCAGAGAAGGAAAGGCTAGTGAGAACTATAGACAAAGTTCCAGGAGATATTCTAGAGAGGGTATATCTCGCTCCATCTGGGGACACTTCCTTCAGGTCAGCTCTGCCTTCCTGAAGAGAAAGGGTCCATGAGTCTGAGGAAGTGGGAGAGAGCAGGAATAGCCTCAGGATGGTGAGTCACACGCCTAGGGAGAAGCTCTGCTCCTTGGTCCCTATAAGGGTAGCTGCCTGGGTGGAGCACTGGGTAGGGCTGGTAAGAGCCATCTCCTGCCCAGAGTATTCTTCAGAGATCTAGGCCCCACTGGAAGAAGAGGATGGCACTCCTGGGGAGGATGGCCATGGGTGCAGCTAGACCTGCCTGCCCAACCCTAAGGGGAGAAGGTACATTTCAGGTTCTACCAGCCAAAGAAGAACTGGACCCTTGGCCATCAGGAACCAAAGTGATGAAGGCAGGTGTAGCATCTTCCACAGTCTTACTGTACCTGTAGTGCTGTAGGCAGAAAGCCCATTGAGGAAGAAGGAGCCCTACCATCCTCACTATTAGACTTGACTTCTCCACAATATATGCCAGATAAATGCATGCTTTTCTGAGGAGTCCTCTCTGGTGTGGCTTACCGCTTTCTGGAGGGAATCAATGAGGTTCTGCAGGTCAATGTCGTCCCGATAGGATATGATGTTATTCTGAAAGAATTCCCGGAACCGGTCCCTCACCCAGTCCTGGAACAGGAAGGCCAGCACTGCCACAGCCAGCTCCAGGAAGAAGATGAATACGATGGCTCCACAGAACTGCACCAGGACAAGGGCAGGAAGGGAGTTACCATAGGCACACCACCAGTCCCCTGCCAACCATACAAGCTGGACCCTCTGTCTGCTATAAAAGTATGGGCTCTGCCCCCAAGAGACCCATGCTTAAGCCTGGGAACCTCATACTATTAGCTGGGTGATGTGTAAAATGAGGACATTAATCCTTACCCACATCATTGCACTGCTGGGAAGGGTGGAGTGACAGAAAGTACAAGAAGGCTCCAAATCAATGTGTCCATCATTCTTGTTATGCAGCCCCCTCCCTGGGAACTATCACAGGAATGGACAAGTCTCTCTGTTCCTTGAGAGCAGAGCCTGTACCCTTCTCCACAAAGAAACCACCATCTGAGTTTCTACAAATCAAACTGGGGATGGGGGAAACTGAGGCTCGTTTAACACTGTATGAGCTCTCTGACAGTGCTTTTTACATCTCTGAGGGTGGCACTATGTGTATATGGGACTCAGCTGCATGACCGGAGGCATGGTAGGCATTCTGCAAGCACCCCTGCATCAAGAGGTCCTCCTAGCTCAGGGCAGATTCTGTGCACAATTACAGTGTTACCACCAGCCATACAGGGAACTACGTAGCTGTGCCACACCAGCCAAATAAAGAAATCTTTTGAAGTAAGACAGAGGGGAAAGACACACACACTCACACAGGCCCTCCAAAATATAATGATTACCCCCAAAGAAGCAAGATACTAACATAATACTTTTTTAGAAGAAAAAGTTAGTAAACAGCCACGTGCTTTGCATTTTAAATTAAGACCAGGGAAGAGGAAGCTTGATCCAGTAAATACAACAAATAATATATTGCAAAAATATGGATAATATGTTTTCCCCACTGGGTGCTATTTAACTGCATTTCTAAATGAATCTGTATCTAAATATAAACTCTTGGTAATTGGCAGTTCTGCCAGGAAATCAAGGATTCTGCACACACATTCAACAGATCAACATGCCCTGTGAGAGGGAAATGATTTCAGGTTACTGCACCAACCATCATCATTCAATCTACCCCAGGAAGGACAAAGATGAGGCCCAGACTAACAACTCCTTTAGAACGTCAGAGAGACTTAAAAAAAAAGAATAGGAGACCAGAGCTCTAACACCTCTGAAATGGCTGAAAATCTGGAAGAGGTTGATGTGTAGCTAGACTTTTGCTGAAATTTTGGCACTTTGGTAGGCAGGAGGGTACAGTGGGCTGCTTCCTACACTCTGCTGGACTTGGACATGATTATGAGCTGCCACCCCTCCACCCAAAGAGGCACAATCTACCCAGGAGAGCCCATCCCCACTCTTCCCCATCCCTGGGGCCACTCACAAACTTGAGCAGACAGATGTTCTCACGGAGGGCCCCCACACAGCCAGCAAAGCCCAGGGTGAACATCACCACGCCCACCATCAGGATCAGTACCACAGGGTCAATCCCATGTAGCCGTGTCACTTTGGTGAGGTCGGACAGCACACCCTGAAAGAGACAGAGAAGCAGGGAAGTCTGGAGGTTGGGGGGCAGGGGACAAAGGTGCCCTTGGGGGGCAGAATGCATCCAGGACTGAAAACAGGAGGCTGTCTTCTGACCTATCCTGAAAGCCAGGCCCAAATGTGGCTCCTGCCTCCTCTGCACAGTCTTCCACCTGTCTTATATTTCCCCAGCAGACCCAGGATTCCTTTGTAGCTTGCAGGGCACTTATGTTGGGTTGGGGAGTGGGAGGGCATCTGGGGCCTCGAGACAAGGTACCCTGGTGGATAATCTGGATACTGTCTATTTGGGTAACTGACTTTACTAGTGTCTAATATCGCAGTTAATTCATGGACTATCCTGAGATGAAAACTATTTCAATATGAATGCTTTATGAAGAACATACTTGCCAGGGGCAGACCAAAGCAGCACCATTCACAGAACTTTATGTGATGATAGGGATGCTCTGTATCTGCATTACACAAAATGGGAGGCAGTAGGCTACTAAGTACACTTGAAGTGTGCTAACAGGGATGAAAAATTTTAATTCCAAACTACTTAATTTTAATTAAGTTTAAATATAGAGTCCCAGCTAATAGAATAGACAAAGCATTTTATACAGGATTCAAAGGAGGAAAGAGTAGTGGCCTAGAACCACCTGGTCAGGATGCCGCAGTCCCAGAAACAGCCACATACTGGCAATGCAAGTCATGAATTACAATAGTGTTTAGGTCACCAGTGGAAAATGACATATACCCTGGCACCTGCCTTTTAGGGACTCACAGGCCACCCAGAAGCCACCTAAACTGGTAAGTGGATCTTCTCAAGCTCTCAAGGTCATGGTGGGAAAGCTCACAGACCTAAGTGCTCTGTTTCCTCTTCTGGAAGTACAAGGAAATTCGACTACCAAATCACCTCCCCAGCACTCATCCACAGTACAACAGGCACCATGCACACTGCATCAAGCACTGTGGCTCCCTTTGCCCATATCCTTCCTGAAAGAGCCAGTCTCTACTCCTCCAAGGGCTAGGCAAGGACATCACAGTTGCCTACAGACTTGCTTTAGCTTCAGCTGCGGGCATTTCTGCCCACAGGCCACCACACACAAAAAAAAAAACTCACTGTCATCAAGTCAGATCCAACTCATAGAGACCCCTCCTTGGGCAGTATCACTACAGAAGTACATTGCCACCCAACCTTCCTTCCATGCAGGGGCTGATGGGTTTGAATCGCCAACCGTCTGGTTACTAGTCAGATGTCTTAGGCACTACACTACCAGAGCTCCTCAAAGGCCACCAGGAGAATAGAAAGAAGCCCCTCTCTGCTTCTAGGGGGTCTATGGGCAAGGGCAAGAGTTTTGGGAACAAACAGAACCATGTTAAGGGCACAAAGAGGTCAGGAAGGTAATTTGGGGCTACGGGAATAGATAGAGGGCTCTCCTTCTTCACAGAACTCAAAATTCCAAGCAGTCCAGCATATAGCCTCTAGTAATTGACTCTAAGATAGGAAGCAGAGCCTATGCCGGCCTGACCCTGAAGTCCAGGTCTCAGAGCAAGAGTCAGTTTCAATTCTAAGTTCTATCACTATTAGAAAGGGGCGCTGGTGGCACACTGCCTAAGGCATTTGACTGCTAAACTGAAGGTTGGCAGTCCAAACACACCAGCTGCTCCACAAAAGAAAGATAGGGCAATCTACTTCTGTAAAGATTTACAGAAACCTGATGGGGGTCACTATGGGTCGGAATCAACTTGATGGCAGTGAGTTTGTTTGTCTATATCTCAGTACTAGGGAAGCTAACTCTGTGGAGAATAATTACAAACTATTATGTTGCACAGGAAATACTTCTTGGGAGCAATTGGGAAGTGGGGACAATTAAATCTGGCTGAACCTGAAGTGCAGCAATAGTTATACCTACCTTTTCGCTCCATGCCCACAGTCCAACTCCGAGGAAGACAACTCCAGCCAACTAGGCAGGGATGGGGGAAAAAGAGAGATAGAAGAAAATCAGGTCAGAAATCAATTCCAAGTGTGTTTCTAAGGACAGAGCCCACACTGTGAGTTGGGGGTGTTAAGTTCATGTACAGCTGCAAGGAATGGGGTGGGGGGAGCAGCAAACATTTGGCATGTCCAGTTAAGACAACAATTGTCAATTCAAATTTCACATACCCCAAGATGGAAACTTATTCTCCCAATGTCCAAACTAGCACTTCTACAACTCATCTCATTCTCCAGAAACGGCACCACCATTCATCCTCTCCTATGTTCAAGATGGAAAACCTAGACCTCAATACCTCCCTTTCCCTCTAACCCCACATACAACACACTCTGCTAGTTTGACCTTTGTAATACATAGTGCATATGACACGGCTTTCTTCTTGACTCCATTGGCGCCACTCTGTCCAACCCTTGCAACTCACTCCACCACCCCCTCTTCCTATCTGAAACCTCACGCTGAGTTGGGTTAACTTCAGAAGCTGCCTTCCCACTGCAGCACAGTTCTCCTCTCATAGTGGCTGGCCGCTAAGAATAAGGATTCATGTTTGTTTCCATCCTGTCTTAAAGGAAGAACTAAATTTAACTCACAGCAGAAAGACAGGAACCTGGGGGTGTCACATGTTGTACCATAGGTTCCACAAACACTGGCCCAGGGAGGGGACCTTGGGGAACAACATCCGTTTTAGAGATTAGGAAAGTGAGGGAGGCCCAGAGGGGAAAGCGACTCGCCTAGGTGCCCACACAACAAGCCAGTCAGAGAGCCAGACTCACACCAGCCTCATCTGCTCCCAGAGGACTCTGTCTTAGTTACCTAGTGCTGCTGTAACAAAAATATCACAAGGTAGGGGGTGGGGGGTTGCTTAAAAGAACACACATTTTCTCATAGGTCTGGAGGCTGAAAGTCTAAATCAGGGTCTTGGCCATGTTGATGATTTCTTTGTCAGTAGCTCTAGGCATTCCTTGGTTCCTTGGCATATGGACAATCCTCATGTCTTCCCATGTGTCTCTGTTATAACTCAGAAGGGATTAGCTTTAGGGCCTAACCTACTTGGGTATAAACTAAACATAACAAGGAAAAACCAGTTTCTAACTTGGAAGGAAGGTTGGGCAATCTGCTTCCATAGTGATGTTGTTGTTATGTGCCGTCGAGTCAGCCCTGACTCATAGCGACCCCTCCTTGGGTTTCCGAGGCAGTATCACTATGGAAGTAGGATTGCCCAACCTTCCTTCCAAAGTGATACTGCCTTGGAAACAGACCCAAGGAGGGGTCACTATCAGTTGGGTCCAACTCGAATGCACATACAACAACAAGAAGAAGTATCATACTTATATGTATGTTATTAGCTGCTGTTGACTTGGACCCCAACTCATGGCAAACGCATGCAACAATGGAACCAAATACCACCCAGTTCTATACTATCCCCATGATAGGTTGTGGATAGGAGCATTGTGATTCATAGGGTTTTCACTGGGTGATTCTTAGCAAATCACCAGGCCTTTTTTCCTAGTCTGTTTCAGTATGGAAGCTCTGCTAAAACCTGTTCAGCATCATAGTAACATGACAAACAGGTGGTAGCTGAACTTGAATTGCACTGGTTGGGAACCAAACCTGGGTCTCCTGCCTAGAATCACTATTGCTCCCCTATTTACAGGTATGGTGTTGTTGTTATGTGCCGTCGAGTTGGACCTGACTCATAGAGACCTCTCCTTGAATCCAGGATTTCAATACATATTTTGAGAAGACACAACTCAATCCATAACATAACCCTTCTACAGAACTCTCTGAGACAGACGGCCCATCCTCTGGCTGTGAGCCATCTGGGAGTGACTTTTAAGGCTTGATGTCTTCCTATGACCAAGGAACCTTCCTATGACCTAATTAAATTTCCCTTGGAGAACTCAGCCCAACCTCCTGCCAAGCCCACAGGGAAGCCAGGCTTCTGTCTTCTTATACCATTCAAGGCAACCACACCTCCTAATCATCACAGTGTCACTACCCTTCCCTAAGGACTGGACAGTGGGCTAAACACACCCTTAATGAAACTGATAAGAAACCCCCACTCTCCACAAGGTTGGCACTAACCCCAAGCTATGAGTATGAAAGCTCAGATGTGGAGCAATGGGGTACCTGCCTGAGGTCTCATAGCTAATTGGTGAAGACTTCAGAATCAAGCCTGGTTGTATGAACCTCCTGACCACATGCTATCTTCCCTGCACTAAAGCAGAGCAGCCACCACACCAGGAAGGAGAAGCAGTAGACTGACCCATCTACCACCCAAGAACTGTCAGCATCAGACTTTGTTCTAAGTCAAGCCCTTCTTTTTCAGGGGCATCTCTTTTATTTGGCCTCTGGAGACAATACTGAGCAAAATTCAGGGAAAACATCTCTGGTGGCACAGTGCCTAAGGCATCTGACTGCTAACCAGAAGGTTGGTGGTTCAAACCCATCAGCTGCTCCACAGAAGGAAGACAGGGCAGTCTACTTGTGTAAAGATTTACTGTCTTAGAAACCCAATGGGGTTGCTACGAGTAGGAATCAACTTGATGGCAGTGAGTTTTTCAGTTTGAGAAGCTCTTAAAGGGAGTTATGAAAGGATGAAGTTTGTGGGTGAGCAGTGGTTAATGCACTCAGCTGCTAAATGAAATGTAGTAAGTTCCATTTTACCCAGAGGTGTCTCAGAAAAAAAGTCCTGGCCATCTACTTCCAAAAAAAAAAAAACCCACTCAATCCTATGGAGCACAATTCTACTCTGACAACTCTTCTAGGCAGAAGTCTGAGTCTACTTGACAGCAGCTATCTATCTATCTGGGAAAGGACGATGGAGAGAGAAAATAAGGCAGGGAGGTGAAAAAGCTGTAAGAGTCTCAACTCTGCTCCTAACCATACCCTGTGGCCCTAAGCTATGCTAGTCTCTCTTGGGCCTTAGATACCCAATCTGTAAAATAAGTAGCTTGCAAATTGAGGACTTTTAAGGCCAATATACCTCCCACAGAGCTGTGCCATCATAAATGCCATGTGGAAACCTTATGGTCTTGGCACCCTTATCAGAACACGAAATAGCAGCTACAGATCTGGTGAGTTCAGAAAGCAGCAACGCCATGCCACTTGATATGCCAACGATTCAACAGAATGTGAGGCCAGAAAGGAGGACAGAAGGTACAAATCCTAGACCCACCGTGACCCTATAAGCTCAGCATCTGAACCTTCCAAGAGTATTACCACTCTCAATCTTCCATAAATCAAGAAAGGCCCCTTTCAAGAGAGCCTCAAGTTATAAGAATCTGAACCAAGCTCCTACTCAGCATTAGTTTGGAAGGTCTGGGGGCAGAAGGGATGCTGGGGCCCAGCTTCCTCTTTACAGACCCCAGGCAGCATGACTTGCATAGGGTCACCCAGCTACTGCACACCAACTTTTCCTCCTGCCAGAAGGGTGGGTCTATGAATAAGAGGTATGAGAGTCTTTCCCAGAACAGTGAGGGTCCTGTGACATGGGCCCAAGCAAGGGGCCCGAGCAGAGGCAGGACCACGCAGAGTGCTCCCAGGCAGCTATCATGCTGTGTCCCAGAGAGCAGAAAGCCATTCCACCACATCCCACTGAGGAATGGCTGTGTCAAAGCTGTGAAAGGAAGGACAGCAAAGGGACAGAGACATCCAAGGGTGGTCATAGGCAGCTCCCTAGACAACAGAGAAGAGTGATCCTTCAACACATTCTTTCCCCATCTCTGCCATCACTGACACAACTCATAAGGATTAACAGTGGGTAGGAAAGCAACACACTAAACCAGGGGTTGATATGTACATAAAGGGCCAGAGTAAATTATCTTAGGCTTTGCATGCCAGATTGTCTTTCATAACTATTCAACTCTACTGTTATAGCAGGAAAGTAGCCACAAGTAATAGCTATATAAATAGGTATGGCTGTGTTCCAATAAAATTATATATACTAAAACAGGCGGTAGGCTAAATTTTGTCCATTTGCCATAGTTTGACAACTCTGAATAAAACTATGACACTGGTACTTCTTGGCCACCGCCAGCTACCCAGAGGGAGTGAGGAGTTGGACCTCTGGGATCAGGACCATACTCACAGGGGACATAAAACTCAACTGGCATAACATACTAAACAAAAACATTGTTCCACATCCTACTTTGGTGAGTAGAGACTTGGATCTTAAAAGCTTGCAAGTAGCCATCTACATGCAACAATGGGTCTCTCTTCATCCAGAGTAAAGAAAAATGAAGAGAATCAAAGATTCATGGAAACAATTAGTCCAAATGACTGGTACACCATGATAGCCTCAACCTATACAACTATGAAACCAGAAGAAATAGATGGTACCAACCGTCTAGAGTAGTGTCAACTACTCAGAGGGGGATCTATGTAGGAGATCCTGGATAGAGCGGGAGAACAATGTGGAACAAAACTCAAAATCATTTGGAAAAAATAATTTAAAAAAAAGGAACTAGGTTTGCTGGCCTGATAGAGCCTGATGGAACCACTGAGACCCCTAGCTACACTTCATGTCTGGAACTGAACCCACTCCTGCGGCTTCCAGCCAAACAAAAGATAGGCATATGAAGTAAACGTTTACACTAGGTAGATACACTCCTTGGAGAGAACAATCATGGGAGAATAGAAGGGCTGTCTATGCACTGCACAAGGAGACAGCCCAGGGGGCAAGAGTGCATGGAGGAAAGAACACAGGGAAGAAGTAACTATGGAGAGGAAGTGGGAGGGGAGCTGTGCATTGTGGTAAATTGTAGTCAATGTCATGAGACAAAAGTGTATGTGAAGTGCTGTATGGAAAGTGAATTTGCTCTGTAAACTTTCACCCAAATCACAATTAAAAAAAAAAAAAAAGTATGAGTCTGAAACCATCTGAATCCACAAGCAAAAAACAGGATTTCTTCAGCTCAGCCACACAAACCCTAGTACACCCTTATAATTCAGCTCTCCAACTTAGCAGAAACAGTGGTATGTTTTTATAACACTTTAAAAGGTCTTAAGAACTTAAAATCATAAATACTCCAACTGATATATTCCTACAATGAGCTATCACAGAACAAAGAGAATAAATGATCTACAACTACATTCAACAATATGAATGTACCACATAATGTAATGTTTAACAAAAAATGTCATGTGGGACATGAAAGACTTTATGCTCTTAGGGAATTATATAAAACAGGCAAGAAGAGAAGTATATTTAGGTAGATAAAACAGGCAGGAAGGAAAAATAATTGCCGTACATCAAGGAGAAAATTTAGCAAATAGGAAAAGACTCAGAAATGACAGAGAAGATGAAATTGGCACACAAACACTTTAAAATGGCTACTGTAAATATACTTATGAATTTAAACGAAAATATAAACAAAATGAAGGAAGTGGAAGATGTAAGAAGACGCAAATGGAACATAACCAAACCAAATCCAAATTCACTGCCATTGAGTCAAATCCGACTCATAGTGACCCCGCCTTGGGTTTCTGAGGCAGTATAACTACAGAAGTAGACTGCCCAACCTTCCTTCCGAGGAGTGACTGGTGGGTTTGAACCGCCAGCCTTCTGGTTGGGCATCAAATGCCTTAGGCACTACACCACCAGAGCTCCTGGTTTTTAAGAAATACAAAATACAACATTAAATGAAGAATTCACTAGAAGGGATTAAAAGCCAATTAGGCACTGTAGAAGAAAAGATCAGTGACCCTAAAGACAAAGCAACAAAAACTACCCAAACTAAAGGGTAAACTCATTGTCACTGAATTGATTCCAACTCATAGTGATCCTACAGTATACAATAGGACTGCTCTGTAGGGTTTCCAAGGCTATAATCTTTACAGAAGCAGACTGCCACATCTTTCTCCTACAGAGTGGCTGCTGAGTTTGAATCACTGACCTTTTGGTTAGCAGCCAAGCACTTAACCACTGTTGTCACCAGAGCCAGTGACAACCACTGTTGTCACCTGAAACTAAAGGATAAAGGGGAAAAGACAAACCAGAACAGAGCCCCCCAGTGACCTGTAGGCCAAAAATAAGCCATTCAACATATAAGTGATTGAAGTCCCAGAAGAAT
>NW_006921750.1:933620-934857 GCF_000298275.1 Orycteropus afer afer | reverse complement strand
TTGAACCACCAGCCTTCTGGTTAGCAGTCAAGTGCCTTAGGCACTACGCTACCAGAGAGCTCCTATATTCTCCAAATATGAAAGTGAAATTTAGCATTTTTCAAACTGACAAAAAAGCTAGAATTCAAGGGGAACAGATCAGTAACACAGGAAATGTTAATGAAAGCTGACAGAAACTTCGATCAACAAAACATAATGCTAATTAAGGAAAACAGTAAATATATCAATAATTTTCAAAGACCTTTTTCCTCACTTCTCAATTTTTTAAAATATCATGTTTAAAGCAAAAGTAAAAATACACTTCTGGGGGTTTTAATATATAAAAGTGAAAATGTATGACAAAAAAAGAATGGAAATGGGAGAGAAGTATACCATTCTTGCATTGTACATGTGCTTATAATATCATGTGAAAATAGACTCTTTTAAGTTAAAGATGCATGCTGTTGTTAGAAATTCTATGTACATGATGCATTTTAAAAACCCTAAACTAACCAATAAAACATTATTAAAAAAACCCATACATCTAATGGCCAATTCAGTTTGACAAGGGTACTAAATTCTTTCAGTGGGGAAAGAACAAATGGTCTCTTCAACAAATAGTGCTGGGACTACTGAATGTCCACATGCAAAAGAATGAAACTGGATACATACCTCATACTATACATGAAAATTAACTCAAAATGGATCAAGCTTCACTGGTTTTGCTTCTCTAGAGAACCCAGCATAAAAACTCACCAATGGATGAAGAACAGATTAAAAAAAAAAAAAAGAAAGAAAGAAAGAAAAATGTGGTACATATATACAGTGGAATACTACTACTCAATCAGAAAGAGAAATAAAGTCTTGATACATGCTACAACATCGATGGAGCTGAAGACATTATGCTAAGTGAAATAAATCATATAAGCACAATACTATATGAGCTCTCTTATTTAAAAAGACAAGAACAGTTGTATTCATAGCAACATTATTCACAATAGCAAAAAGACCAAAATAGCCTAAGTGTCCATCAAGAGATGCATGAATAAACAAACTGTGGTATACACATACAATGGAATACTATACAACTATAAAGAACAACAGAGGAATCCATGAAACATTGTATTACATGGATGAATCTGGAGGAAGTTTGTTGTTGTTGTTGTTATGTACCCTCGAGTCAGACCCAACTCATATCAACCCCTCCTTGGGTTTCCGAGGCAGTATCACTACAGAAGTAGATTTCCCCATCTTCCTT
>NW_006921750.1:926811-932840 GCF_000298275.1 Orycteropus afer afer | reverse complement strand
TTGAACCACCAGCCTTCTGGTTAGCAGTCAAGTGCCTTAGGCACTATGCTACCAGAGCTCCCGCATGTGTATATATAGGCATGTATATATAGGCATCTGTATACACAAGTTTGTGTGTGCTACATATATAACCACATATATTAACAAACTACATAGGGGACACAGTTATAGAGGCTCCCTAGATATATCCAAACGACTCGCAGGATTAGTTTACCGAGTCAAAAAATTTAATCTAATATTCTACCTTAACAAGTGTTAAGAAATAGTAATGTCAAAGTAAAAGGGAAGAAATAATAAAAAATAAAGCAGATATCAATGAAATAGTTAACAGAGAAAGAGAAGAATCAATGAAACTAAAAGTTCATTCTTTGAAAAGATCGCTAAAACAGACTGATCAAAGAAAAGGAGAAAAGAAGACATAATATCAGCAATGAAAAAGAACCTACAAGCATTAAAAAGGTAAGGAAATATTATCAATAAAGTTTTGTCAATAAATTGAATAATATGGATGATATAGACAAACTCTTAAAAGATACAAATAAATGATTAAAACTGACTTTTGAAGAAGTAGCTCTGGTGGCATAGTGCCTGTGGTAGTTAAGTTTGTGTGTCAACTTGGCTGGGCCTGGTTGAGTGGCTGGGCAGCTGAATGTAGTATTATTCCCCATGATGAGACTGGTAATCAAGTCCATGGTGCAATCTACTGTGAGCAGCTGAGTAGCTGCTAATTCAGGGATGTTGGTTTGCTTCCCATATATAAGCAGCAGCTTTGGGAATGGTCTCCAACTTATGGCACGCTTGAACCCTGCATGTATCCATGTCATTGTTCAACAGCCTACCATGCTCTTCTGACCTTGGGACTTTCAATGGACTTGAATTAATGGCCTGCCATGTGGTTTGGTAACATCAGGACTATGTCTTTTTACTTGTCAACCTCGGGCTCGTCAGTCTCAGCAGCCAGCAACTGCCTGAGGGAAGAAAAGCCTGTATGTAGTCCAGTGGGCCGAGAGCAGGAGGCAGAGCTGAAGCCAAGGTCGAGGGGCTTTCACCCAGCCCCTAGAGCCTGGCACTTTGAACTAGTACTTAAAGCCTCCAAACTGTAAGAGAATAAACTTCTTTTTGTTCAAGCATCCCATTTGTGGTATGTTCCTGTCAGAGTGGCACTCGGTAACTAGGACAGTGCCTAAAGCTTTTGACTGCTAAACAGAAGGCTCATAGTTCAAACCCACCAGCCATTCCTTGAAAGAAAGATTGGGCAATCTACTTCCATAGAGATACCACCTTGTAAACCCAAAGAGGGGATGCTAAGAGTTGGATTTTTGGTTTTTTTAATGAAGAAATAGAAAAATAACTCTATCATCTTTTAAAGGAACTAGGATTATAATTAAAAGCCTTTCCAGAGAGAAAAATCAGGCCCAACTGACTTCACTGAGGAATTCTGTGCAACATTTTAGAAGGAAATATCAATTCTATGCAAACACCTTCAGGTTGGGCAATTTACTTCTGCAGTGATACCGCCTCAGAAACCCAAGGAGAGGCTGCTATGAGTCAGATCCAACTCCATGGCAGTGAATATGGTTTTTGGTTTATACAAACGCCTTGCAGAAAACAAAGGAGGAGGGTTAATGTCCCAATTTATTTTATGAGACCAGTATTATCCTCAAAACACAAACACTGCAAGGAAAAGAAACTAGAGACAAATATCCCCTATGACCATATATACAAAAATCCTTAACAATATATTAGCAAATTAACCCACCAACCTATAAACGTGGTAATAATCATGAAAAAGTAGATTATACTCTAGAATGAATGACAGGGATAAAATTATAAAATATGTGCAAGATCTATATGTAAAAACTACAAAATGTTACTGAGAGAAATTAAAGAGTTAAATATATGGAAAGATATACCTTGTTGTTGTTATGTGCCGTCAAGTCAGATCCAACTCATAGTGACCCCTCCTTGGGTTTCCAAGGCCGTATCACTACGGAAGTACGTTGCCCAACGTTCCTTCCAAGCATATCTTGATAGTGGAGCGGAAATCTCAATATTGTTAAGATTCACCCCAAATCCACCTACAGATTAAATTACAATCCCAATCAAAATCCCTATGGACTTTTTTGTAGAAATTGATGACTGTATTCTTTTTTTTTTTTTTTTTTTTTTTTTTTAGGATTTGGGTGAAGATTTACAGAGTAAATTCACTTTTCATACAGCAGTTCACATATACTTTGTCTCATGTCATTGACCAAAATTTACAATGCAGCAGCTCCCCTCCCACTTCCTCCCCATAGTTACCTCCTCCCAGTGTCCATCCCTTCATACTCTTCAAGAGGCCCATTGTCTGCCAACCCTGTATATGATCTTGGATACACTCTCCATTTAGACATACATAATTGTTTAGCTTGTTCACCCATCTATCCGTCCCTATACCCATGTTTGCTTTCATTGACAACTCAGTATTGTATTTACAAAGGGGTTCATATTTGTTGTTTGTACTGCCCATGTAACTCTCTCTGGATGACTGTATTCTTAAGTGATTTGCTACAAAGATATCAAAATAACTCAATGGTAAAAGAATAATTCTTCAACAATTGATACCAGACCACTGGATATCTATTAGAAGGGGAAAAAATGATCACTGGCCCTTAACCTCACACCATCTATAAAACTTAACTGGAAATGGATCAAAGAGCTAAACCTAAAACTAATACTATAAAATTTTTAGAAAAAAAAGCATAAGACACAATCTTTGCAACTTTGTAGTAGGCAAAGATTTCTCAGATGAGACACAAAAACCACCATCCATTCAAGAAAGAAAAAAAAAACCCTGACGATTTGGTCTTCAACAAAATTAAAAGCTTCTTCTGTTTTTCCAAAGACCTTGTTAATAATTTACAAAGGCAAACCAAACACTGGGAGAAATGACATACATTTGACAGAAGGACTGTATCCAGAATACATAAAAAAACTCTTTTATACTTAATAAGATAAACAAGCCAGGATTATTGCTTAGCGAGTAGTGTGTTTCAGTTAATGGTGATGGAAAAATTGAATTAATTAAGGGTAGAGTTGAACAGTTGATTATTTTAAGTGCTGTTGTGTAATGCTAAGAGTAGTAGTGTCAGAACTTGCCTAACTTTAGGAAAAGATCATTGGAATTAATGAGGTGGAGGTCAGACATACCTCCACTCTCCAATTTTTGTACCAATTGTGACACCAGCTGTCCCTCCCGTGGCACTCTCTACTTCTCCTCTGGGTCTGATAATTCACTGGAATGGCACATAGAACCCACACATTATACTTAAATTTAAATATCTTATTCAGGAAGCAACAGGGCGCAACTCAGGATCAGGAAGCATGAAAGCAAAGTTTGAAAGGTTTTCCCAAAGAGGAGAGCACATTCCTCCCTTCAGTGAAGGAGAGCTTTCTCAGCTCCTCTTGGCAGTGCAAGCAAGCAGGCTCTTCCCTCTGCCATGCATGCCCCCTCTCCGCTCCCTGAGGACAGGGTCCTCTGGATCCTGTCAGGACAAGCCATCAACCTCTCCACCGATAACTGACCCAGGTCATAGCCAGGAGAGCAGTTTTGTTCAACTCTCCTTAGCTGCATTCCTAGTAACAAGTTTCTGCCCTCACCACTGACTGCTACAGGGTTCCTTCCAGGCCTCTTGCAGTCAGTGTTACAGCCGCTTGACTCAAACTACAACTCTTAGGAGGTTCTTTGCCTCTTCTCTTTCCTCTTCTCTCTTCATTCTGTCTCTATATGTCAACTTCTTTAGCTGGCTGTATATACAAGCAAATTCCTGGTCAATTTTAAGGCATACCCCACGCGCACTTGGGCCAAGAACAAACCAATCCCCTCTCAGTAGGCCATAAACATTCATTTGCATAGATAGCTATAGTAGTCACTTCATTTGTATAAGTATACTGAACAATCCTGCAAGGTGCCTAAAATAGACCAATCACAATGCAGGCTGCACCCCAGGGTCAGTCAAAAAGTATCAAATTACATATGGGATCACATTGACAACAACAACTGGAAACATTAGATATGGGGCAATGACTTTATGATAATGGGGAGGAACAACTCAGAGAAGGCTGAACAACTTGAATATAATCAATGTCACTGAATTGTACATGTAGAAATTGTTGAACTGGTGTATTTTTGCTGTGTATATTCTCAACTACAAAAATAAATTAAGAAAAAAAAAGACAAACAACTCAACATTTTAAGATAGGCAAAAAATTAGAATAAACATTTTACATGAGATGAAATAGGAATGGCAGCAAGCACATGTAAAGATGCTGAACATTACTAGCTGTCAGGGAAATGTAAATTAAAATCACAATGAGATACCATTACACACCAACCCAAATGGCTACATAAAATAAAAAAGAATGACAACACCAAGTATTGACAAGGATATAGACCAACTGGTACTTTTTACACACTGATGATGAGAATGTCAAATAAAACAGATCACTTTGGGAAACAGAAAATTCCTTGAATCAAATAAGAATAAAAACACAACATACCAAAATCTTTGGGACACAGCAAAAGCAGTGATCAGAGGCCAAGTTATAGCAATCAATACACACATCAAAAAAGAAGAGCCAAAATCAAAACCTTCACCCAAAATCTCCAATCAGAAAAAGTGTAGCAAGAAAAGCCTACAGTCACCAGAAGAAAGGAAATAATACAGATTCGAGCAGAAATCAAACAGAAAATAGAAGGCAATAGAAAAAATCAACAAGATGAGAAGTTGTTTTTTTGAAAAGATCAGTAAAACTGGAAAACCACTGGCAAATTTAACAAAGGAAAAGAGGGAGAGAATACAAATAACACTTAATAAGAAACAAAATGGGTGACATCACAACAAAACCAACTGAAATTAAAAGGATAATATCAGGATACTATGAAGAACTGTACTCCAACAAATTTGAAAATATGGAAGAAATGGACAGATTTCTAGAAACACACCACTTACCTAAAGTAACAAAGACTGATAGGGAAAAGGTGAACAAATCCACAGCAAAAGAAGAAACTGAACAGGTCATCAAAAAATTACCAACAAAAAGAAGTCCTGGCCCAGACAGTTTCACCAGAGATTTCTACCAAACATTCAGAGAAGAACGGTCACCAATCCTACTCAAACTATTCCAAAACACAAAAAAGTATGGAATCTGCCCTAACTCACTTTACGAAACAAGCATAACTTTCATACAAAACCAGGCACAGACATCACTCAAAAAGAAACCTACAGACAAACATCCCTCATGAATATACATGAAAAAAAATCTTCAACAAAATCCTACACAATAGACTCCACAACACATCAAGAAAATCATTCATTATAACAAAGTGGGATTCATATCAGGTATGCAAGGATGGTTCAATATTAGAAAAACAATCAACATCATCCACCACATAAATAAAATGAAGGAGAAGAACCATATGATCATATCAATTGATGCAGAAAAGGCATTTGATAAAATCCAACACCCATTCATGATCAAAACTCACAACAAAATAGGAATAGAAGGGACATTCCTCAACATAATAAAGGACATCTTTGCAAAACCAATAGGCAATATTATACTCGATGGAGAGAGACTGAAACCATTTCTCTTGCGAACAGGAACCAGATAAGGATATTATCACCACTTCTATTCAACATTGTACTGGAAGTCCTCGCCAGGGCCATAAGGCAAGAAAGGGAAATCAAAGGCATCCAAATTGATAAGGAAGAAGTCCAACTATTCCTATTTGCTGATGATATAATCCTATACCTAGAAAACCCAAGAGACTCAGTCAAAAATCTACTGGAACTAATTGAGAGAGTTAGCATTATGGCAGGATACAAGATCAACATCCAAAAATCAGCTGGATTCCACTACACCAGAAAAGAGATTGCTGAAGAAGGAATAAGGAATTCAATACTGTTTACAATAGCTACCAAAAAAAATAAAATACTTGGGAATAAATCTTACCAGGGACACAAAAGACCTCTACAAAGAAAACTTTT
>NW_006921750.1:924831-926095 GCF_000298275.1 Orycteropus afer afer | reverse complement strand
CAATAACAAAAAGACAAACAATCCAATTTAAAAATGGGCAGAAGACATGAATAGACACTTCAACAAGAAGGATATTCAAGCTGCCAACAAACATATGAAGAAATGATCACGATCATTAGCTATTAGAGAGATGCAAATCAAAACAACAATGAGATACCATCTTGCTCCAGCACTAGTAGCAAAGATCAACAAGACAGAAAATAACAAATGCTGGCAAGGATGTGGAGAGATTGGGACTCTCATATACTACTGGTGGGACTGTAAAATGGTACAACCATTGTGGAAAGTAATATGGCGATTCCTTCAAAAGTTGGAACTAGAAATACCATTTGACCCAGATATTCCATTAATAGGTATATATTCTAAATAAGTGAGAGCCATGACAAGAAGAGACATATGCACTCCCATGTTCATCATGGCACTATTTACATAGCCAAAAGATGGAAACAACCTAGGTGTCCATCAACTGAGGAATGGAGATCCAAACTACGGTACATATACACAATGGAATACTATGCAACCCTAAAGAATAATGTAGAATCTGCAAAACACCACATAACGTGGATGAATTTGGAGGACATTATGCTGACCTCTCCTCAGAAGGAAGATGGGGCAATCTACTTCCATAGTGATACTGCCTCGGAAACCCAAGGAGGGGTCACTATGAGTTGGGGCCAACTTGACAGCACATAACAATAACAACAACATGCTGAGTGAAATATGTCAAGCACAAAAGGACAAACACTGTATTAGTCCATTATTGTAAAAGTCAAGGAAATGCTTATCTATGGAAGGACATTTTCTTCATTGGTTACCAGGGGTGAGAGGGGAGGGGAGGGAACGCTGTTAGATAGATAGTGATATAAGTTTTGATTTGGGTGAAGAGAAGGGCAGTGTACCAAATATGAATGATCAATATAGTGGCACTGAGGAAGAGAAAGACATAGAGAAGTACGTGGGAAGTACAAATAACAAAGATGAACACTTTCGCGCATTTAGTATGGCGTGGTCAGTGAAGGCAAACACGGGTATATGGGTGGACAGGCTGAAATATTAGGTATGTCTATGAAGCGGGGAGTGCACCCAAGAACATATATAGGATTGGCAGACAGTGGTCCTATATCTTTATGTGTATGATCTTAATTCCCAGGTATATAATGGAGCTCTGGTAGCACAGTGGCTAAAGCACTTGACTGCTAACCAGAAGGCTGGCAGTTCAAACCCACCAGCCACTCCTCGGAAGGAAGGTTGGGCAATCCTACTT
>NW_006921750.1:898669-923427 GCF_000298275.1 Orycteropus afer afer | reverse complement strand
GTGCCATCAAGTTGGACCCAACTCATAGCGACCGCTCCTTGGGTTTCCGAGGCAGTATCTCTACAGAAGTAGATTGCCCAATCTAGTGCTGCTATAACAGAATACCAGAAGTAGATGGCTTTAACAAATAGGAATTTATTCTTTTACAGTTTAGGAGGCTAGCAGTATGAATTCAGAGTCCTGGCTCTAGGGGCCCCTCAACCCTGGGCTTCAGTTCTGCCTCATGTTCAAAGCCCACTGGAGCTGGAGGTGTCTCCTATCTCATACAGCTACTGGCTGCTGAGGCTGGTGAACCCAAAGTCACCAGGTAAAATGGCATAATCCAAGATCAGCAGGCAACATGGCAGGCTAATGGTTCAAGTCCAGGAACAAACAATCCCAAGATTGGCAGACAACACAGCAGGTCACTGGTTCACTCAACCAAATGCAGGATCCAAATATGCCAAAAAGCTAGAGACCTTTCTCAAAGCTTCTCCGTATACACTGGAAACAGGCCATACCTTGAAGGCAACTACTTAGCTGCTCACAGCAGATTTCACCATGGAAGTGATTATAATCTCATCATGGGGGAATAAACTACATCCAGCTACCAAGCTACTCAAAGTCACGGCCTAGCCAAGTTGGCACACAACCTTAACTACCACAGGTGTAGAAGTAGAACTATATTATAATCTGAAATTGTCACATATCTGCATTTCTGGATGGTAAACAAAGAAGGTTCTAAAGCCACAATATATTTCTAAGGTGCAAAACTAATGGTGAAATATAACAGAGAGTGGCTACTGTATTCTCCATCAGTCAGCTCTATATATTGTTTTGTATGCAAATTCTTCAGTCCCAAACCATTTAATTCTTGATTTTCTATAGAAAGATTTAGTGATTGGTGCAACTCAAATGTGATTACTAAACATGAAAATTGTTCAAATCACAAACACTGTATGTTGTCATATATAATCCAAAGAAATGGTTTTGGCTTAACTCATCAACTAGAAACTCACATTAATAAAGAAAGTCAGTACTAGAAAGGGATTCTACAATGCATTATTGCTGTTATTACAATAATCACTGAACGTGGACTATCTTCTCAAGGAAGAATATAGTGTTTGGTTCCCCACAAAATGGAAATTTTTGTTTACTTGAACTCGTTGCTCAATTGGATACATTTTTAGTAGGTCACCATCTCAAAATATGGTAAGGTAGAAAATGGCAACTCATTGTATGTGTCTATAACAATGTGTGAAGAATTAATAAACTTAATAAGGGATAAAGTTTGATCAACTATTTTCAGTGAAATAAGCATAGCTCAACATTTCAGTTGATTCTACTCCTTAACTTCCTCATACAGATCAGCTAAGTATTGTTTTAAATAGGTATCTCCAACAGATGGAAAATCTGTCAAGCAATTCATCACATTTATAGCATAAAAAGCCATCCCAGTGAAGAAGTTGCAAATCAATTACTTCACTATTTATGGGAAGTTTGAAAAAATGATTTTTCTAAGTACAAACAAAGGCCAGTCCTATGACAATGCTGCTAACGTGTCTGGGTGTCATAAAAGCATGCAACAGAAAATTTTAGAATGAACATGCTATTTTTATACCACATGCTGTACATTCACTTAATCTTGTAGGACATAGCACAGTACATTATTTTCTGGAAGCAGTTGATTATTTTTCTACCATTCAGTTACTCTACACACTTTTGCTGCCTGTGCTCACCAATAGGCAGCTCTTAAAACATATTTAGGCAATGGCAAAGTACAAAAATGCCTTCCTAACACACATTGGGAAATGCATGCTGTAATAATGAGGGCAACCCTGGAATAATTACACACTCAGATTTGAGATGCTGCGGTGTAGTCAATTACTTAGTATGGCTTTTCTACCCATAAGTCATTGTAAACTCAATGGTGGAATGAGCAACTGAGGAGCTCCTGATTGTAAATGTTATCCACCTGGAGTATTTGTGCTGGGAGTGGCACAAAACAATGTTCTTGGAGGGTCCCACTCTTTCTCAGGTGCTTAGAGTTCTGATGCTATGATTGGCTAGTCTGACCACTCTGCTGGGCTCAAATGGAGGCCTCCTAGAGGCAGAACTCTCTCCGATTGCTGGTTGAGGAAGACTTGCTGCTGAAAGAGACATGTGCTCCTGAAAGAGACACAAGCTGCTGGGAAAGAGACGCAAGAGACACGCATTGTTGAGTAAGACACTGAGGGACATGCACTGCTGGGGGAGAGACTGTGAGAGACTTGGCTGAGAGATGGCGGGCTGGGTAGAGAGACTAAGAGCATTTTTCCTGAACTTGAATTGTAGCCTGGTGCTTCCCTAATAAACCTCATAAACTGTGAGTTCTGCGTGGCCACTGCAGTGAATTATCGAACCCAGGAGAGAGGTGGTGGGTGCTTTGGGAGGAACAGTTGGAGAAAGGGCTGGAGGGAGGCAGCATGTCTGGCCTTGCAGTAATAGGCCTTGGGCTATTGATGGTGATTCTGCCTTCCTCTTGTGGGGTTCTAGGAGATCAGAACATGTGGCCTCCTTGTCCTTTCTGCAGATGTCTTAGAAAATATTGCTAAAGACCAGACAAAATAGGATAGCAAAAGTGAAGCTGAAAACATTGCCAACAAAATGCAAACACTAGAGTGTGTATGTTAGGTTATTGCATTTGACCACTAACCAGAAGGCTGGCGGTTCAAACCCACCAGCCACTGTTTGGACGGAAGGCTGGGCAATGTACTTCCGTAGTTATACCACCTCAGAAACCCAAGGAGGGGTCACTATGAGTAGAGTCCGACTCAATGGCACATAACAACAACAAATTTGAAGTAACATGTGGTGGGGTTAAATTTTTGTGTCAATTTGGCTGGGCCAAGTGGCTGGGAAGCTGCTGGTATTTATTCTCCATGGTGAGTTGTTGTTGTTGTTATGTACTGTTGAGTCAGACCCAACTCATAGCGACCCCTCCTTGGGTTTCCGAGGTGGTATCACTACAGAAGTGGATTGCCCAACCTTCCTTCCCAGGAGTGGCTGGTGGGTTTGAACAGCTAGACTTCTGGTTAGCCGTCAAGTGCCTTATGCACTATGCTACCAGAGCTCCCTCCCATGATAAGACTGGCAATCAACTCCATGGTAGGACCTACCACAAACAGCTGAGTAGCTGCCTTCCGGATGTGTCTACTTCCCGTATGTAAAAAACAGCTTTGGAAATGGTTTCTAGCTTATGGCATGCTTGAACCCTGCATGTAGCTGTGTTGTTATTCAGCAGCTTGCCATGCTCTGCTGACCTTGGGACTTTCAATGGGCTTGAATCAATGGTCTGCCATGTGGTCTGGTAATATCAGAACTGTGCCATTTTATTTGTTGACCTTGGGCTTGTTAGTCTCAGCAGCCAGTAGCTGCCTGAGTGAAGAGATGCCTCTAGCTTCAGTGGACTGGGAGCAAGAGGCAGAGCTGAAGCCCAAGGTCAAGAGGCTCTCACATAGTCCCTAGAGCCTCGCACATTGAACTCAGACTTCTAGCCTCCTGAAATGTAAGAGAATGAACTCCTGTTTGTTAAGGCCATCCCATTTGTGGTATATTCTTGTCAGAACAGCACTAGGTAACCAGAACATAACATAATACAGCATTTTCATTGGATGAGTCAAGCTCTCCAAGATTCTGAAGTAAATTTAAAGACATTGCAGTATGATGGGTTACTTTTATATTGCCTATTTCTAGCCATGGTCTTATAACTCCTACCAAAAGATTGGGTGGACTATGCAAATAAAGTGCTTGTGGCCACCAAGGGGACTTACTGGCCAACTCATTAATAACACAAATAAGGTGCAACCCTGTGGGTTTGGGACCATGCAAATAAGTGTATGGAACCCTATCAAGGTCAGTTTTGCCATCCCACTAGACCTAAAATGGGGAGCTATGGTAGCGTAGTGCTTGAGGCACTTAACTGCTAACCAGGAGGCTGACGGTTCAAAGCCACCAGTTACTCCTCAGAGGAAAAGTTGGGCAATCTACTTCCGTAGTGATACTGCCTCAGAAACCCAAGGAGGGGTCGCTATGAGTCAGGTCAGACTCGACAGCACATAACAGCAACAACAACAGACCTAAAATGGGCCATCCCAGAAGTGGAAAGGGAGGACCTTACAACCACCAAGAAAGAAGGGACACAGGATCCCTGCACTAAGAACCTCCCAGACCCAGGAGGCAAAGAGAGAAAGCTGTACAACTGGAGACAGGGAGAGGTGGCGAGAATCAGTAGCAGCAAAGGCAACAGAACCAGGACACAGTACAGTGGGCTTCCTGGCCCATGAAGCAAGAAAGCTCAGTGACTTCAGATGGGAGTTTTGGTGGCAGTGGGGGCACTTCATGGAAAATTAAGTTTATTGATCCATGAAAAGAGCTAAACACCTTCAGGCTGAGGCTTACTGGTGAGATGGGGTGAAGCTAGAGTGCTCTGTAACACTTGGCCAACCAGGACAGAGGTCAGGCTGGCTCAAAAGGGCTCAGGAACCAAGAGCTGAGAGGCAGAGGGCCAGGGAGAGGCCTGCCTGTGAGCATGACCAAGAGGCTGTCCTGACCAAAGAACTGTATACTGAATCTTCATGACACCAAAGCAACCTGTTAACAAACAAACAAATAAACAAACCCCATAACTGTGTGTATGGTTTGTGAGGTTTGTTTGGCCATTGCAATCAATTATCAAACCCAGCAGAGAAGCAGAATGTTGTGTGAGGGAAGGCTGGTGTCAGAATTGGTATAAAAAAGAAAAATTAGAAAGAGGAGGTATACCTGACCTCTGCTCCATAGGAATCAGCTTTGGGCTGATATTGATAATGATTTCCTCTCCCTGTCATGAAATGAGAGGAGGTCAGATGCCCCCACCACAACATTTTTACACACATGCACAGATCTCTGCCAGTCAGTAACAGGGTATTTACAAAATTTAAGAGAAGATTCTGAAAACACAGCAAATACTGCAAAATAATGATTATCAAGCAGTTCATTGTCACAGAAGCAATAAAAGAAATGACAGAAGTGCTCTAGAAGTACTGAATGCCAGAAATCAATTTTGCAAAACCACATACTCTACCATCACTGATATACTTGAATCTTGCATTAAGAGACTGGTAAAAATGTATGAAGTTCTTTCAGATACATTTCCCTTCTTTAACAATGTGGATATACCTGAAGAATTCAAGAAGTCTTCCAAGAAATTAGTGTGGGCCTATCCCAACAACTTAAATATAAACCTTTACAGAGAAGTGTGACAATTTCACTCTTACATAAGAACTAAATTTATAGATTCAGGAAAAACAAATTTTACTCATGTAGGCATGTATGATTCCATAATAGAAGATAAAATACAATGTATAATTCTCAATGTTGAAACTTCATTACATACATTCATAACTTTAACGATCACAAACTGCACAACAGAATGCTCATTTCCATCCCTAAATAAACTCAAGAACTCTCAAGCATGCAGTAATGATTCCATTAGTGTTCACTGATAAATTATTGTACAATAATAATAAAGACTTGATTCATTACCCTTATACTGTATAGAAATAGATAACGTTTGGCAGTTAATTCTGATGAAATCAATAAATAATCCTTAAGAGCAAAGAACAGAAAGAAATTCTTTTAATATGTTAGAAAAGAAAAATCTAAAAATAACTATAGTAACTTTGTTATATTTGTTTTCTGATCATTAAAGT
Source organism: Orycteropus afer afer (assembly GCF_000298275.1). Classification (NCBI taxonomy): domain Eukaryota; kingdom Metazoa; phylum Chordata; class Mammalia; order Tubulidentata; family Orycteropodidae; genus Orycteropus; species Orycteropus afer. Next base: position 917,716 of record NW_006921750.1, on the reverse strand, counting down.
TATTTTATAATATTTTCATTTGTTCATTTATATTTATATCTTACAAAACAAGCCCCAAATCTGAATGAAACAGCCATTTAAAGCAAAAGCGGTAAAAGTCAATTCTTCATTGTGGGAGATCAACAGAATTTTATCCTGATTGTTGAAACAACTAAGTTCACTAATTCATTTCTTTCACTGTCGAATATGTGGAATATTCTTTTTGTAGGAAATGTGAAATACAATAAAAATCTTTTTACTGAATAGCATATATACCCTACCTCCACTGAAAATTTTATAATCAGTTCATCTCATTCTGCTAAAATGGCATATGTCACTTTTGCATTCAAGTGCTAATATTACAATCACATTTAAAAAGAAGTTATATCATGGATAGCTAAAACACACATATATATATTCACTCACTTTTTCACTTATCAACATGGTGAGGTTTCAAAGACCAGGTAATTATGCAAAACTTAGGTTGGGCAATCTACTTCCATAGTGATACTGCCTTGGAAACCCAAGGAAGGGTTGCTATGAGTTGGGTCTGACTCGATGGCACATAACAACAACAACAACAACAAGTATTATACAAAACTTTAATAACTGATTTTTCAGAAGTAGATCACCAAGCCTTTCTTCCAAGGCACCTCTGGGTACAGATGAAGCCCAAGATTTTGGTTATCACTCAAGCACATTAACTATATGCACCACCAAAAGACTCCGTGCAATAATTAAAGTGTATTAAGTAATACTTGAGGAGGAAAAGGTACCACATCTTCTCAGCAGTGAAAATGAAAATATACTATATGTATTAATAAAACCCTAGACTTTTGCCCCACTACTTGTCTATCAGTTTGTCATACTGTGGTGGCTTGCATATTCCTGTGAGGCTGGAGGCAGGGTCATCCATGGTACACAGGTTTCAGCAGAGCTTTCAGATTAAGACAGACTCAAAAGAAGGAAGAGGCCATCCACTTCTCAAAGAATTGGCCAGTGAAAACCTTATGAATAGCAGTGAAACACTGTCTGGTATTTACCAGAAAACTTCATGAATAGATCTGTAGTGCCAGAAGACATGCCCCTCAGGTCGGAAGGCACTCAAAATACAACTTGGGAAGAGCTGCCTCCTCAGAGTAGAGACAACATTAATGATGTGGATGGAGCAAAGCCTTTGGAACCTCCATCTGCTGATATGGCAAGAGCCAAAATAAGAATAAATAGCTGCAAACATACACTAATAATCGGAACATGGAACGTACAAAATATGAATCTTAGAAAATTAGAAGTTGTTACAAATGAAATGAACACAAAAAAATTGATATCCTAGTCATTAGTGAGCTGAAATGGACTGGTTTGAGCCATTATGAATTAGACAACCATATGGTCTACTGTGCTGAGAATGACAAATTAAAGAGGTATGGGTGTGGCATTCATCGTCACAAAGAGTGTTTAAAGATCTATCCTGAAGTACAATGCTGTCAGTTATAGGATAATATTCATACTCCTACCAGATCAGGAGCTCTGGTAGCATAGTGCCTAAGGCACTTGACTGCTAACCAGAAGCCTGGTGGTTCAAAGCCACCATCCACTCCTCAGAAGGAAGATGGGGTAATCTACTTCCGTAGTGATACTGCCTTGGAAAGCCAAGGAGGGGTCACTATGAGTCAGGTCTGACTCGACGGCACATAACAACAAGGAAGATCAGTTAATACTACTATTACTCAAATTTATGCACCCACCACCAAAGCAAAAGATGAGGAAATTGAAGATTTTTACCAATGTCTACAGTCTGAAATTGACCAAACATGCAATCAAGATGTGTTGATTATCACTGGTGATTGGAATGCAAAAGTTGGAAACAAAAGAGAATCACTGGTAGTTGGAAAATGTGGCCTTGGTGATAGAAATAATGTTAGAGATCGCATGATGGAATTTTGCAAGATCAACAACTTATTCATTGCAAATACCTTTTTTCAACAACACAGATGACAGTTATACACATGGACTTTGCCAGATGGAGTACATAGGAATTAGATCAACTACATCTGTGGAAAGATGCGATAGAGAAGCTCAGTATCTTCAACCAAACAAGGCTAGGAGTTGACTGTGGAACACATGATCAACTGCTCATATGCAAGCTCAAGCTGAAGCTAAAGACAATTAAAACAAGTCCATGAGAGCCAAACTATGACCTTGATTCTGTCCCTCCTGAATTTAGAGACCATCTAAAGAATAGATTTGATGCACTGAACACCAGTGACTGAAAACCTGAGGAATTGTGGGATTATATCAAGAACATCAACCATGAAGAAAGCAAAGGCCATTAAAAAGACAGGAAAGGCAGAAAAGACCAAAATGTATGTCAGAAGAGACTCTGAAACTTCACCTTGAATGGAGAGTAGCTAAAGCGGATAGAAGAAATGACAAGATACAAGAACTGAACAGAAGATTTCAGAAAGCAGCCCGAGAAAACAAAGTCAATTATTATAATGAAATGGCAAAGACCCTGGAGTCCATGCTTGGCATTTCTCAAGCTGAAAGAAATGAAGAAGAAATTAAAGCCTCAAGTTGCAATATTGGGAGTTTCTATGGGCAAAATATTGACTGATGCAGGAAACATGGAAAGAATACACAGGGTCACTGTCCCAAAAAGAATTGGTCAATGTTCATCCATTGCAGGAGGTGGAATATGATCAAGAACCAATGGTACCAAAGGAAGAAGGTGAAGCTGCACTGAAGGAATTGGCAAAGAAAAAGGCTCCAGGAATTGACAGAATACCCAATGAGATGTTTCAGCAAATGGATGCTGTGCTGGAGCCACTCACTCGTCTATGACAAGAAACTTGGAAGACAGCTACCTGGCCAAATGCCTGAAAGAGATCTACATTTGTACCCACTCCAAAGAAAGGTGATCCCACAGAATGTGGAAATCATCAAACAATATCATTAATATCACACACAAGTAAAATCTTGCTGAAAATAATTCAAAAACAGTTGCAGCAGTATATTGACAGAGAGCTTCCAGAAATGCAAGCTGGATTCAGAAGAGAATGTGGAACAAACGATATGATTGCTGATGTCAAGCTGTATCTTGGTTGAAAGCAAAGAATATTAGAAAGATGTCTACTTGTGTCTTATTGACTATGCAAAAGCATTCAATTGTCTGGATAATAACAAATTATAGATAACATTGAGAAAAATGGAAATTCTAGAATACTTCACTGTGCTCATCAGGAACCTGTACAAAGACCTTGTTCAAACAGAACAAGGGGATACTGCATGATTTAAAATCAGGAATGGAGTGTGCCAGGGTTGTATCCTTCTACCACACTTATTCAATCTGTATGCTGAGCAAATAATCCGAGAAGCTGGACTATATGAAGAAGAGTGTGGCATCAGGATTCGAGGAAGACTCATAATAACCCAAAGTATGCAGGATGACACAACTTTGATTGCTGAAGAAAGGATGACTTGAAGAACTTACTAATGAAGATTGAAGACTACAGTCTGTAGTATGGACTATACCTCAGCATTGAGAAAACAAAAATCCTCACAATTGGACCAATAAACAGTATCACAATAAATGTAGAAAAGATTGAAGTTGTCAAAGACTTCATATTACTTAGTTCTACAATCAACATCAATGGAAGGAGCAGTCAAGACACCACACTTGACGTATTGCACTGGGAAAATGTGTTGCAAAAGACCTCTTTCAAGAAAGTGCTGAAGAGCAAAGATGTCTCTCTTAAGACTAAAATGCACCTAACCCAAGCCATGGTATTTTCATTCGCCTCACATGCATGTGAGAGCTGGACAATGAATAAGAAGACCGAACAAGAGTTGATGCTTTTGAGTTGTGGTGTTGGTGAAGAATACGGAAAGTACCACGGACTGACAAAAGAACTAACAAATCTGTCCTGGAAGAAGTGCAGCTGGAATGCTCCTCAGAAGCAAGAATGGCCAGACTTCATCTCACCTACTTGGGTCATGTTGTCAGAAGGGACCATTCACTGGAGGAGGATATCATTCTTGGTAGAGTGGTGGGTCAACGAAAAAGAGGAAGGCCCTCAACGAGATGGATTGACACAGTGGCTGCAACAATGGGCTCAGGTATAGCAATGATTGTAAGGTTGGCACAGGACCGGGCAGTGTTTCATTCTGCTGTACACAGGGTCACTATGAGTCAGAGCCAACTCAATGTCACCCAACAACAACAACAACAACAGACGTTTCCCTTTTGACTAAAGTAATTACCAGAAGATGGAAGCAGAGGAACCATTCGTACTAAAACCTGGAGATCAAACCTTGAGATCACATCAAAAGGGCAGAGTTCAGCTCAAACAAAACCAATTCTACATCAGTCAGAGTAGTTCAAAAGCAACCGAGTATGGGAGGTACTGAATTCTCTATCAGTGGCCAGAGTACAATCAAAGGCCAGTTCCACCTGCAAATATGGTGTCTGACCTTAAAGACCTTCCACTCAGACTTCCCTTGTCTCTCTTGGAGAAGATGACCAATTTGCCTGGGGCAGTTTAAATGTCCTCCTATTTTTCTGATATAACTCTTAATACCTCTCTTTAATGTCAAAAGTGTCATGATTTGGACCACTACTCTTATGTTCCCCCTACTCATGGAGGAGTTTGTTACTTGGAAGGAGGGGGCTTCAAGCCAGGCTGGTCAAAGAGCATAAAGTCTCTGTGTCCATGACCTCATCTCACTCAGAAACAGGCTCCAGACCAAGTTAGGCTCTGATGCTCACTTCTGCATTATCATTGTACAATCAGGGAAGCTGTAGCTCAGATATGCCCATCACTGAGAGAGACACTGGAAGAGTTTTGTCTTAAAAAAATTTTCAAACTAAAGACAAGTGGGGGGCTCTCCTCTCTATGAACCACAGGCTTGTTCTCTGCAGCAGATGGGTCTCTGTTCATTTTAAATCTAGCTCTGAAATGGATTCAGGCAAGGGCTTTGTCCAAACCTCTGCAGATCAAGTGCAGTGCTTGTGGTGGAGAATACCCCTTGAGCTGAAGTTGTCACCTGATTCCTCCCTTTACAGGATTCACTCAGCAAGACCAGGAAAATTCAGATTCTTTGTGGAGCTGGGTAGGGTGTGAGTGAACAAAGATAAGGGCCATCCATAAAGGCTCTTCTAGGCTCTTCTCCCAGCCTCCCTTCGCTAGCAGTCAAAGTGAGATTTCCCAGGTAGCAGAACAAAGTTTGAGGGCAGTGGTGTTGCAGTGATAGAATTCTCATCTTCCATGCAGTAGCCTCAGGATTGATTCCCCACCAATGCACATCAAGTGCGGTCACTACCCATCTGTCAAAAGAGGCTTGTATGTTGCTCTGATGCTGAGCAGGCTTCAGAGGAGCTTCCAGAGTAACACAGACTATAGGCAGCATTCCATTCAATGGCAGCTACTAAAAACAACAGAAACAGGTATCACTCCATCAAAGAATGGTATTTTTAAGAAAGTAAAAAGGGGCAGTGCTCTCAAAATGCTAGGATGGTTGGATGCATTGCCTCCCTTCTAATATCCTCATAAAGGAGCCTGATGAAACAATGGTTAAGCACTCAGTTGCTAACAGAAAAGTTGGTGGTAAACCCATCAGCCACTCCAGGGAAGAAAAGACCTGGTGGTCTGCTCCCATTAAGATTAGAACTTAGGAAACCCTATGGGGCAGTTCTATGCTATCCTATAGGGTTCAGTATAAATCAGAATGGCCTCAAGAGCACATAACACCAACAACATCCTTGTGATAAGGACCTAATGACACCCAACTTCATGATCACTGTACATCAGGAAGAAAGATGTAAACATCAATGGCATCTCTACTTCTCATTCAAACAGGTATTTACAATCGCTCAGAAATCTCAGCTCTGAAATTAAGAGGGAGAAAGCATTCAAAAAATTGTTAGATTAGGAAGAGGAGGAGGAAATGGAATGTGTGGCTAATTGCCTCCAGGAACAAATGGCTCCTTTCCCATGAGACCAGACACTGGGTGGTACCTGGCATTAATTACTAAACATTCTGAACAAAAATTCTATAGAAGTTTGTACTCTATTGAAGAATCCTGATCAAAATGGGGAAAATGTAGATCAGAATTTCAAACTCTCATGGATTCTAGACTTTCTGGAGGCACAGAGGCTGGATCAATGCTTCAAACTATTGCCCTGAGATAACCTTTAAACTTTAAACCAAAAATATCCCCGGAAGTCTTCCAAAATAATAGTTTAGCTTAACCAGTTAAAAAAAAGTTTGCCTTGAGCATTATGTTCTTTTAAAATCTATCTGCAAGGTATCAAACTGAGTACAGCAACTCCAAAGACTAGCTAAGAATGTTGGGGGGCAGTGAATTTATGTTAATTGGGGAGGAACAACTCAGAGAAGGAGAATTAGACTGGTTGTACAACTGGAAGAATGTAATCAATGTAACTGAATTGTACATGTAGAAACTTGAATTTGTGTATACTTTACTTTATATATTCTCAATGCAGAGGGTCAATAAAAAAGAAGGTCCTCGATGAGATGGATTAACACAGTGGCTTCAACAAAGGGCTCAAACAGAGTAATGATTGTGAGGGAGGCACAGGATCAGGGAGTGTTTTGTTTTGTTGTACAGAGTCACTAAGAGTCTGAAATGACTGATGACACTTAAAAACAATAACATAGATTTAAAATTTTGTTGTTGTTGTTAGGGTGCTAAAGGTGTATGTGGTAGTTAACTTTACATGTAAACTTGGCTGGGCCTCGTTGAGTGGCTGGGCAGCTGGATGTAATATTCCCCATGATGAGACTGGTAATCAACTCCATGGTGCAATCTACTGTGAGGAGCTGAGGAGCTGCCTTAGGAATGTTGTCTCCTGCCTGGAAGCCTTAGGGAACGGTCTCTAGCTTATGGCATGCTTGAACCCTGCATGTACCTGTGTCATTGTTCAGAAGCCTTCCATGCTCTGCTGACCCTGGGACTTTCAATGGACTTTAATGAATGGCCTGTCGTGTGGTTTGATAACACCAGAACTGTGCCTTTTTCCTTGTCAGCTTTGGGCTTGGCAGTCTCGCAGCCAGCAGCTGTCTGAGTGAAGAAAACCCTCCAGCTTCAGTGGGCCAGGAGCTGGAAGCAGAACTGAAGCCTAAGATTGAGGGGCTTTCACCCAACCCCTAGAGCCTGGCACTCTGAACTCAGACTTAAAGCCACCAAACTGTAAGAGAATAAACTCCTGTTTCTTCAAGCCATCCGACTTGTGGTATATTCTTGTCAGAGTGGCACTAGGTAACCAGAACAATATTTGTCTATAAGAAATGTCTATTGTAAAAATAATTTCCATTTGGGGCAAACTGAATAAACCTTGTGTTTGCCTCAGCATCTAGGACAGGTCAAAGAAACAATCAGTTGCTTTCTGCATAGGCCAATACTTGAGCCACCTCAGGCCTTCAAATTTGCCTCCTAAACAAATGGTCCACTATCTACATGGGAAATACTTCTGCTCCATATGGTTCATCATCATTGATGTTGTTGTTATGTGCCATCAAGTTGGACCCAACTCATGGCAACCCCTCCTTGAGTTTCCAAGGCAGTATCACTACAGAAATAGATTGCCCCATCTTCCTTCCATGGAGTGGCTGGTGAAGTGCCAGCCTTCTGGTTAGCAGTCAAGTACTTTAGGCACTATGCCACCAGAGCTCTTATGGTTCATCATTAGTTCACCCAAACAAAAATAAATACCAACAACATCCAGACATATCTGGGCTTAGCTTCAAGATAACCCAGAGGTTAAAACTAAACCAGTTCATAACATACTACACAAAGCATTGTTCTACCTCCTACTTTGGCAAGTAGTGACTGGGATCTTAAAAGCTTGCAAGCAGTCATCTAGATGCAGCAATGGGTCTCCCCTCGTTCAGAGCAAAAAAGAATGAAAAAAAACAAAGATTCATGGAAACAATTTGTCCTAAAGAGTGGTATACCATGCGATCCTCAGCCTATACGACTATGAGACCAGAAGAACTAGATGGTACTGTCAACCACTCAGAGGGGGATCTATGTAGGAGATCCTGGATAGAGAGGGAAAACAATGTGGGACAAAACTCAAAATCATTTGGGGGGAAAAAAAAAAGGGAGACCAGGTTTGCTGGTCTGACAGAGCCTGGTGGAACCACTGAGACTACGGTCCCTAGCTTCCTTTCAGGTCTGGAATTGAACCCACACCTGTGGCTTCCAGCCAAATAAAAGACAGGCATAAGAGTTGAACATGTACCTGAGGTAGATACATCCCTTGGAAAGAACAATCATGGGAGAAAGAAGGGCTGTTTATGCATAGGGAGACAGTTCAGGGGGCAGGAGTGCATGGAGGGATGGACACAGGGAAGAGGTAACTATCGGGAGGAAGTCAGAGGGGAGGTAAACTGTTGCATTGGGGTAAACTGTCATTGTCATCAGACAACATGTATGTGAACTTCTGTATGGAAAGTGAATTTGCTCGGTAAACTTTCACCCAAATCACAATTAAAAATAATAATAATAATAAACTAGACCAGTTGCTTTTGAATCAATTCCAACTCACTGACCGCCCATGTGTCAGAAAAGAACTATACTTCATAGGTTTTCAATGGCTGATTTTTCAGAAGTAGATCACCTGGACTTTTTTTTTTTTTTTTTTATTAATGCATTTTATTGAATAAACCTTTTATGTACAGTGAAATACACCAAACTAAAGTGACATGAGTCAATGCTTTTTCTTCTTTTCTTCTCTCTCTTTTTTTTTTTGCAATGTTCCCTCCCCACCCCTCTCCCCTCTCTGGTAACCGACAAAGTTTTGTTCCATATATAAACGTTTCCTCGACCCTCCACAACAATGAACTCATACCATATTTCTCCTTCTGTGATTGACTTATTTCACTCAGCATAATGTCCTCCAAGTTCATCCATATTATGCGGTGTTTCGCAGACTCTACGTTATGCTTTAGAGCTGCATAGCATTCCATTATGTATATGTACCACAGTTTGGTCATCCACCCTTCTGCTGATGGACACATAGGTTGTTTCCATCTTTTTGCTATTGTAAATAGTGCTGCGATGAACATGAGTGTGCATATATCTGTTCCTGTCCTCACACTCACTGCTATAGGATATATACCTAGTAATGGGATTGCTAGGTCAAATGGTATCTCCAGTTCCAGCTTTCTAAGGAATCACCATATTGCTTTCCACAGTAGTTGTATCACTTCACAGTCCCACCAGCAGTATATGAGAGTCCCAGTCTCTCCACATCCCTGCCAGCATTTGTTTTTCTATCTTGTTGAACCTTGCCATCAGTGCGGGGGTGAGATGGTATCTCATTGTTTTGATTTGCATCTCTCTGATGGGCCAATGATTGTGAACATCTCATCATGTATTAGCTGGTCACCTGAATATCCTCCTTGGTGAAGTGTCTATTCATGTCTTCTGCCCATTTTTCAATTGGACCGTTAATTCCTTTGCTGTTGAGGCACTGGAGTTTTCTATAAATCTTAGAGATAAGTCCCTTGTCACCTGGTCTTTCTGGGCAGACTCAAACCTCCAGCCTTTCAGTTACAGCTAAGCAAGTGAATCATTTGCACCACCCAAGGTCTTTGTCGTTGTTGTTGTTGTTATGTGCCGTCGAGTCAGCCCTGACTCATAGCGACCCCTCCTTGGTTTCCGAGGCAGTATCACTACGGAAGTAGGACTGCCCAACCTTCCTTCCAAGTAGGGAAATATAAATGAAACAAGATCAGCATAAGTGAGTTTTCTAAGTTGGATGATAGAAACATGGGGCTCATTATTATTTTATTTTTCCATTCTGTCCATTAAAAATTTTTATTCTCTGAAAAGGCAAGAGCTTAGCATTATCATTTTATACATTTTCAACAACTCATGAGGCAGACAGCAGGCAGGTAAGATCATTATTTCAGAATGACAACACCAAATCTTGTCACAGTCACTCCACTCAGGTAAATCTAGACAGATACCCAGGTGTAGGTGACCAGAGCTATCCTGCACTTCTCACTGCACAGTACACTGAACTGAGTCTGTTTACCCCATTCCTCAGGACCCATTTCACACCCCAGCTCCATTCCACTAAGAACCCAGGAGGGGATCCAGGCAGCCTGAGGAAGGCTCCTGGCCTCCTATGCTCATTTCCTTAACCAACTCTCTCATACCTAATTTTCTTGACTATTCAGTTTTGTCCCTTCCTATTAAGCACACCAACTGAAAGACGATTAACTCTCAGCCACACACACTCTGCGAATTCTGCAAAACTTGACATTCTCATCACTAGGCTTACTTGTTACAATTCTGGATTAATGAATTCCATTATTTGAATCTGGATCTGCAAATGTATTATTAGGCCAGTGACTAGAGCTCCCCAAGAACACATAATTGTTTTGAAAGGCTCTGAAGAAACAGATATTTCTAGGTATGCAGCAGCAGTGTGAGAGTTTCTCATACTGTCAAAGTCAGGATGAAAGTTAGCAATAGAGGCACAAGGTCATCCACCACCAGAGATGGGGGACACTGGTATGTAAACGTCCAAAGTGACAGGTGGCCTGTCTGGCCCAGAAAGTACTCCACCAGTGTCAGGGGCAGGGAAAATATAAGGTGGGGCCAGAAGGCTCTTTTCGCACAGGAAGCAATACAGGGCTGGGAGTCCACACATCACATGGCTGGGGCAACCACAGGAACCACATCAAGTGTCAAGTATTGCCCCATTTTCAGGGATGTGATAGTTAATTTTATGTGTTAACTTAGCTAGCCTATGGTTCCCAGAAGTTTGGCCAAACCCTAGATTAGTTGCTTTCATGGAACAGTTGTTGTGAGTTATAGCTGAATCAGCCCCCAACTCGTGGAGACATCACACACAATGGGATCAGACATAGGATCCATAGGAATTTTCACTGGCTTATTATAAGAAGTAGATCACCAGGCCTTTCTTCCTAGTCTGTCTTAGTCTGGAAGCTCTGCTGAAACTTCAGCATCATGCTAACATGCAAGCCTTAACTGGCTGCACCTAAGGTACACTGACCTGGAACTGAACCAGGTATCCTACATAGAAAACAAGAACTCTAGCACTGTACCACCACTGCCAAGAAGCTCTGACGGCACAGTGGGTAAGGCATTTGACTGCTAACTGGAAGATCAGTGGTTCAAACCCACCAGCTGCTCTGCTGGAGGAAGATGGAACAATCTACTTCCATTGATTTTACAGCCTCGGAAAGTATGAGTCAGAATCAACTCAATGGCAGTGACTTTGAGTGTCTATGCCTCTTTAAGGAGCTCTGGTGGTGCAGTCCCTAAGGCATTTGACTGCTAACCAGAAGGTCAGAGGTTCAAATCCACCAGCCACTCCAAGGAAGTAAGATGGGCCAATCTACTTCCATAAAGATTTACTACCTCGGAAACCCAATGGGAGTCATTATGAGTCGGAATCAACTCGATGGCAGTGAGTTTGTATTTTTTTTTGTTTTTCATTTTTGTTTTTTTACCACCACTGCCTTCCATGGAACAGTTAGTTACCAGTTGCAATAAAGTTGACTGATTCATAGGGGCCTCATGTGTGTCAGAATAAACCTGTGTTCCATATGCTTTCCAATAGCTGATTTTTCATAAGATCACCAGCCCTTTCCAAGGCGCTTCTGGGTGGACTTCAACACCAATGTATGTTACCAGCTAAGCACTTAACCATTTGGGCCACTCCAAATAGTTACATGTAATTAAGTAAGTTGGCCATGCATAGAGAACATTACTTTCCATAAAAGTAACAATTCTACATCTAATGTATTCTAATGTAATGCAACCAATCAATGAGTTCAGGTATACACAGAGACACATGCACATTAGGGAAAAAGATGTCATGTGAGGATCATCTGTCTACACACCAAAAGGCAAGGAATGTCCAGAGCTACTTTAAAGAGGTCATTTGCTGATCTGCCCAGTGCAATACATCATCTCCTATCTTGACTGCCGCTTCCACTGCTGTTGATTGTATAACCAAGTAATACATAATGCTGACAACTTCAATCTTTTCTCCATTTATTGTGACGCTGCTTATTGGTCCAGTTGTGAGGATTTTCATTTTCTTTATGTTGAGACGGAATCCATACTGAAGACTAAAGTCTTTAATCTTCATCAGTAAGCAGTAAGTCCTTCAAGTCATCCTCACTTTTAGCAAGCAAAGTGGTGTCATCTGCTTATCACAGGTTGTTAACGAGTCTTCCTCCAATCCTGATATCACATTCTTCTTCATATAGTCCAGCTTCTAGGATTTGTTCAGCATACAGATTGAATTAAGAATGGTAAAAAGATACAACCCTGACACATTCCGTTCCTGATCTTAAACCATGCAGTATGCCCTTGTTCTGTTGGAATGACAGCCTTCTGGTCTATGTCCAGGTTCCTGATGAACACAATGAAGTGTTCTGGAATTCTCATTCTTCTCAATGTTAACCATAATTGGCTATGATCCACACAATCGAATGCTTTTGCACAGTCAATAAAACACAAGAAAACATCTTTCTGGTATTCTTTGCTTTCAGCCAAGATTCATCTTGACATCAGCAATGATATACCTCGTTCTACATCCTCTTCTGAATCCAGCTTGCAGTTTGGGAAGCTCTCTGTCAATATACTGCTGCAACTGTTTTTGAATTATCTTCAGCAAGATTTTACTTGCATGTGATATTAATGATATTGTTTGATAATTTCCACATTCTGTGGGATCACCTTTCTTTGGAATGGGTACATATATGGATCTTTTCCAGTCAGCTGGCCAGGTAGCTGTCTTCCAAGTTTCTTGGCATAGATAAGTGAGTGCCTCCAGTGCAGCATCCATTTGCTGGAACATCTCAATAGATATTCCATCAATTCCCAGACTCCTGTTCTTTGCCAATTCCTTCAGTGCTGTTTCACCTTCTCCCTTTGGTAACATTGGTTCTTGATCATATTCCACCTTCTCCAATTCTTTTTGATACAGCAACTGTGTATTCTTTCCATCTTTTTTTCATGTTTCCTGCATCTTTCAAATATTTTGCCCATAGAATCTTTCAATATTGCAATTCAAGGCTTTAATTTCCTCTTCATTTCTTTCAGCTTGAGAAACACTGAGCATGTTCTTCTCTTTTGGAATTGTGACTCTAGGTCTTTGCACATTTCATTATAATTGTTGACTTTGTCTTCTCAAGTTGCTCTTTGAAATCCTCTGTTCAGCTCTTGTATCGTGTCATTTATTCCATTTGTTTTAGCTACTCTCCATTCGAGGGCAAGTTTCAAAGTCTCTTCTGACATCAATTGTGGTCTTTTCTGCCTTTCCTGTCTTTTTAATGACCTTCTTTCTTCATGGATGATGTTCTTTATGTCATCCCACAATTTCTCTGGTTTTCAGTCACTGGAGTTTAATGCAGCAAATCTATTCTTTAGATGGTCTCTAAATTCAGGAGGAATATATTCAAGGTTATATTTTGGCTCCATGGACTTGCTTTAATTGTTTTCAGCTCCAACTTGTACTTGCATATGAGGAACTGGTGGTCTGTTCCACAGTCAGCTCCTGGCCTGGTTTTAGCTGAAGATATTGAACTTCTCCATTGCCTCAAGACCACAAATGTAGTCAATCTGTTCCTGTGTACTCCATCTGGCAAAGTCTACATGTATAGCTGTCATCTGTGTTGCTGAAAAAAGATATTTGCAATGAATAAGTCATTAGTCTTACAAAATTCTATCATGTGATCTCCAGCATTATTTCTATCACCAGGCCATATTTTCCAACTACCGGTGATTCTTCTTTGTTTCCAATTTTTGCATTCCAATCACCAGTGATAATCAACACATCTTGATTGCATATTTGGTCAATTTCAGAATGCAGAAGTTAGTAAAATTCTTCAATTTCCTTGTCTTTGGCTTTGGTGAATAATAGCAGTATTAACTAGTCTTCCTTGTAGGCGTATGGATATTATCCTATCAGTGACAGCACTGTACTTCAGGATATATCTTGAAACATTCTTTGTGACCATGAATGCCAAGCCATTCCTCTTCAATTTGTCATTCCCAGCATAATAGGTCATATGGCTGTCTGATTCAAAATGGCCAAAACCAGTCCATTTCAGCTCACTAACGCCTACTATAGGAGCTCTGGTGCCATAGTGCCTAAGGCATTTGACTGCTAACAAGAAGGATGGCTGTTCAAACACACTAGCCACTCCCCGGAAGGAAGACTGGTCAATCTACTTCCATAGTGATATCACCTTGGAAACCCAAGAACGGATCACTATGAGTCAGATCTGAGTCAATGGCAGTAAGTTTGGTTTTTAGTGGTTTTCATGCCTAGGATATTGATCTTTATGCATTCTATTTCATTTTTGACAACTTCCAATTTTCCCAGATTCAGACTTTGTACATTCCATTTTCTAATTATTGGTGGTTATTTGCAGTTGTTTCTTCGCATTTTGAGTTGTGCCACATCAGCAAATGGAGGTCCCAAAAGCACTCTATCCACATCACTAAAATCAGCTCTACTCTGAGGAAGCAACTCTTTCCAAGTCTCATTTTGAATACCTCCATACGTGAGGGGTTCATCTTCTGGCACTGTCTCGGATAGTATTTCAGGCTATTCATGAAGCTTTCCAGTAATAGATCAAACACTGTTTCACTGCTAATCATATGGTTCTCACTGGCCAATTCTCTGAGAAGTGGATGGCCTCTTCTTTCTTCTGAGTCTGTCTTAGTTTGGAAGCTCCACTGAAACCTGTCCACCATGGGTGACTGTTCTGGTTACCTACTCTGGCAGAAATATACCACAAATAGGAATGGCCTTAACAAACAGGAGTTTATTCTTACACTTTGGAGGATTTAAGTCCAAGTTCAAAGTGCCAGGCTCTAGAGGCTGGGTGAAAGCCCCTCAACCTTGGGATCCAGCTCTACCTCCTGCTCCTGGCCCACTGGAGCTAGAGGCACTTCTTCACTCAGACAGCTGCTGGCTACTGAGGCTGAGAAGCCCCAAGGTTGACAAGTAAAAAGGCACAGTCCCAATGTTACCAAACCACATGGCAGGCCATTAACTCAAGTCCATTCTAAGTCCCAAGGTCGGCAGAGGCTGCTGAGTAATGACACGGCTACATGCAGGGTCCAAGCATGCCATAAGCTGGAGACCATTCCCAAAGCTGCTTCTTACATATGGGAAGCAGACTACATACCCAAAGGCAGCTACTCAGCTGCTCCCAGTAGATTCCATCACGGAGTTGATTACTAATCTCATCATGGGGAATACACTACATCCAGCTGCCCAGCGACTCAACCAGGTCCAGCCAAGTTGACACAAAAACATAACCACCACAATTCCACCCCTTGTCAACTTGGCACCTGTACAGATCTTCAATGGGTGATATCTATACAGGTCTCCTCCACTGGGTGGCTCCAGTCCCCTAGTTCCTCTAAATGGTGACTTCACTCCCTTGGCCTGGAGGGCCCTGTTCCTCTCCCTCTTGGGCATGGCAGCCCCACCCCCTCACTCTTGGGCAGCAGCTATGGCTCCATCTCACTGGCTCACATGAACGAGCAGCCCCACACTCCAAAACCAAGTTGGTAAAGGCCTGGCTCTTTGAAACCTAGGGGGCTGTGGTCATTCCACTCCCAAAGGCCATGGTCCCACCCTTAAGGCTTAGGCAGCTCTGCTTCTGTTTCCTTTGTCTCTCCACTTCAGCCGATTAATGCCGAAGGCAGCCCACTCCACTGGAAATCTTCCTGCCCCCAAAGCATTCAGCTTTCTTGCTCCAAGGGACAGCCAACCTACTACTATGCCAGTCTTTTTACCAATAATGCCCAAAGGCAACCCACTCCGCCAGTAAGCCTCTTAACCAAAGGCATCAAGCTTCTCTTCCATGGGCTGGTAAGGCTGTCACTATCTCATGCCAGTTCTCTCAGCTCTGCTCCTGCCGTCTCTCATGCTGATCTCTGGGCTCTGCTCCTGCCATCTCTCATGCCGTTTCTTGCTCTGCTCCTACCATCTGTCATGCCGTATTTTGGGGTCTCTCTGACAGGGTCTCAGGTCAAGGACATACTCCATTCCCATTTCCACATTTTAGGTATCTGTCAGAGCAGCACCCCACTCTCTCAGTACCAAATTCTGTTCTGGTTACCTAGTGCCACTCTGGCAGAAATATACCACAAATAGGAATGGCCTTAACAAACAGGAGTTTATTCTTACACTTTAGAGGCTTTAAGCCCAAGTTCAAAGTGCCAGGATCTAGGGGCTGGGTGAAAGCCCCTCAACCTTGGGGTCCAGCTCTACCTCCTACTCCTGGCCCACTGGAACTAGAGGCATTTCTTCACTTAGACAGCTGCTGGCTGCTGAGGCTGAGAAGCATCAAGGTTGACAAGTAAAAGGGCACAGTCCTGATGTTACCAAACCACATGGCAGGCCATTAACTTAAGTCCATTCTAAGTCCCAAAGTCAGCAGAGCATAGCAGGCTGCTGAGCAACGACACAGCTGCACGCAGAGTCCAAGCATGCCATAAGCTAGAGACCATTCCCAAAGCTGCTTCTTACATATGGGAAACAGACTACATACTCAAAGGCAGCTACTCATCTGCTCCCAGTAGATTCCACCATGGAGTTGATTACCAATCTCATCATGGGGAATACTACATCCAGCTACCCAGAGACTCAACTAGGCCCAACCAAGTTGACACAAAAACATAACCACCACAGTGACCCTGCTGGCATTTTGAAACACCGGTGGCATAGCCTCCAGCTGCACAGCAACACACAAGCCACCAGAGTATGACAAACTGACAGACGAGTGGTGGTAAAGCTACCTATTTGTAGTATTTGTGTTACAGCAGCATTGTTGTTGTTGTTGTTGTTGTTGTTGTGCCGTCGAGTCGGCCCCGACTCATAGCGACCCCTCCTTGGGTTTCCTAGGCAGTTATCACTACGGAAGTAGGATTGCCCAACCTTCCTTCCGAGGACAGCAGCATTAGGTAACTAAAATAAAGGACAATGATGAGGTTGTTGTGAAAAGGCTGTCTGAGGACAGGAAAAGGCCCCAGGGTAAAAGGCCAAGCCATTGGACCCCACTTATGTGTCCAGGACAAAAAAAAAAAAAACAATAGTTCGAGACAGGCCTCAAAATCAAGTGTAAAAGGCTAATAAGTATTACTGAGTCCACCTTGTGATTAAGAGTTCTAGTACAGGTCAGAAACACCAAAATTGGTGGTAGAAGCAAAAAGTGGCCTCATGGCCACTCATTCCAGCCTTTCTCCTCTTATCTGTCTCCTTCCTTCATAGCCACCTACAAAGCATACTTGTTTAATGGTTTTAAAAGCCTCTGTGCACAATCATGCCCTCTTCCCCTCCTTCACAGGATCAATGCCTTCCTCTCCCAGGACCAATCCCATTGGCAATACATACATATAAAATTGCCCTTAACTTCATGACCACCTCCAGTCAGTGCCCAATTTCTCTCTTCTTCTTTAGGGCAAGAGTCCTTGAAAGAACTGTCATGAGTCATATCTCTACCACCTCATCTCACACTGACTCCTTGACTGATTCCAGCTTGATTTCCATCACCCCCAGAGCAGGTGGCTGCTGTCATTAAGGTCACCTAACAGCTTTCATTCTGTCAAAGCCAACAGTACCTTTCTGTCCTCACCTCCTCTGCCTAGATGTATCTGTTCAACAGTGGTGCTCTGTAGCATCTGACAAAGATGACTGCTATTTTCTATTTGAAAGGCTTCCTCTAGGCTCCACAACAACAAAGTCTCCTGGTCTTCTTTTGTGTTTCAAGCCACTCACTCACAGCCTACTTTGGAGTACATGTTCCTCTGCAACTCAATCTCTAGCACCCTAGGGCTAAATCTTCAGATCTCTCTTCTGCTCCATCAAGATGCTCTCCTTCAATGACTTCATCTAGTCCACTCCCTCTGGTGATGGTTGCCAAGACCTTCATCTCCAGGACAATCACTAATCCAGGAAACTGACTTTCATGCAGCTGGTTAAAGAACAACTCAAACTTATATTCTTCCCCAACCCCCACCATCTCACTCTGCAGAATCCTTCTACATTTGTATATCAAATCACACTGTCATACTCACAACAGTCCCTTATTATGACCTGCAGGGTTCTACATGACCTGGCCCCTGTCTGTTTCTTTCCCCACCTGCACTCACTCTGCTCTAGCCTCATGGTTACCTTTTTGCCCTTAGCACATGCCAAACTCATTCCTGTCCCAGGGCCTTTGCATCTGCTGCTCTCTCTGCCAGGAGCTTCTTTCCCCAGATCCCCTTAGTTCTCAAGTCGAAACTCATAAATAATCTCCTCCATAATATCTTCCTTAACCATTCCAGCCAAGGAGCTTCTCCCTCCCTGCTCTCTTGCCACTCAGTGGGCTAATAACACTGCTTTTAGTTAAGTATCAAAATGGAAGGGGACAGGTCCAAGCATAGCCTGCCACCTCTCCCCATGGCCCACAATGAACCTTGTGCTTAAGATCAGTTGTGTTGATCTGGCATCTTGGATGATGTGTGTGTGTGTGGGGGGGGGGTGCTCTGGTCTACCTCTAAACTACTCTTAGCTATCCCATACATAAATGTTTCTTTTTTACCACTTCTACTGTTCGGGGGGGGGGGGGGGGGTGCTGATTCCCCTGTACTGGGATGTCCTGACCCGAAACACATCCCACAGCAGCTGGGAGGCTATCAGCACATCCTGCTACCCCTATCCCAAGCACATGTGAAGAGTCCCAGGAATTTCTTAACTAAATGTGTGCATTATATGGCACCTGGCCAACTCCTTTGCTGTTTTCAGTTCCACATGGGAAGAGAACAAGGTCCCTCTCCTGAAGCACAAGAGGCATGTACGTAGAACACCAGCCCTGAATTGGCTGTGGGAAATGACCCACTGGTCAAGGGAATCCAACACCCTCTATTGTAGCTGACCTTGCTCTGTCTCTTCTCTATATGAGTAAAGTGTTGTCCCATCTAATGCCTGTGTGCAAAAACGGCAAGGAGGCCACATGTTCTGACCTCCTCTAATCCCACAAGAGGAAGGCAGA
>NW_006921750.1:896627-898174 GCF_000298275.1 Orycteropus afer afer | reverse complement strand
GAGTTTACAAAGACTTATGGGTAGAAAAGCCACACAAAGTAATTTACTACACTGCACTGTGTGAGCTGTGCTCTTATCGGCAATCCCAGACCTTGACTCAACAATAAGAACTGTGATGGCAGAGCCATATCAGCCTTGTCCACTACCTCCTAGAGCTTAAAATAGGACCTGGCTGCAGTCAAATATGCATAACGTATGTTGCTACTAATGTTTCACTTGTACATTTCTTGGAAAAGGAAGGAGGGAGACAGGACAGGCACCCATCTGGGCCAGAGCTTCAAGCCTTCCTGGACCCTCAAGGCTGGGTTAGTAGCCCTTCTTCCAGCTTTCAATTACCTTGTCCTTCTCTACCAGAGCATTTAATGGTCTACTTTATAATTTACTTATTGCTGGTTCTGAAAGAATAGGGTCACACTGACCCTGCCCACCGCCTTACATGGGGCCTGGCAAAAAGCATGGGAAAGTCATAATTTACTTAACAAAAGACATGCACTCACCCAGAAGACAATGTTGTAGCTGAACAGAAGGTACTTGTACCAGCAGCTGACCTCAGCATTAGAGTATCTATAATAGTGCATCTTCTGAAAAGAAGGATCTGCAAAGAGACAAGTGAGTGATGAGAGGCAGGGTCACTTTTAAAACATCGCCCAAGACTCAAAGCCACAGTAGTCTCAGAGGATATCAAGGTCAATTGGCATAACATAGTCCACAACATTCTACATCTTACTTTGGTGAATAGTGACTAGAATCTTAAAAGCTTGTAAGTGGCCACCAAATATGCAACTATTGGTCTCTCCTCATGTGGAGCAAAGAAGAGTGAAGAAAATCAAAGATGCAAGGAAACAATTAATCCAAAGGACTAATGGACTATGTGAACCTCAGCCTCCACTACTATGAGACCAAAAGAACTAGATGGTGCTCAACTACCACAGCTGAATGATCTGAATGGGATCACATTAGAAGGTCCTGGATAGAGTAGGAGAAAAATGTGGAACAAAACTTAAAATCATAAAAAAGACCGGACATACTACTGGTCTGATAGAGACTGATTCAACAACTGAGACTATGGTATTTTGATACCCTTCAAGCCCAAAACTCAACTCACACCCTGTATCAACTTTCAGCCAAATAACAGAGGCCTATAAGGTGAATGATAACCCCAGGTAGGAATACACTCCTTCAAACAATCAGCCATATGAGACCAAAAGGGCAGCATTTGTCTAGCATTAGCTCAGAAGGCAAGAAGGAACAGGAAAGAAGATTGTTAGAAAAACAATCAATGTCATCCACCAAATACAGAAAACAAAGGAAAAGAACCACATGATCATATCAATTGATGCAGAAAAGGCATTTGATAAAATCCAACACCCATTCCTGTTCAAAACTCTCAGCAAAATAGGAATGGAAGGGACATTCCTCAACACAATAAAGGGCATCTATGCAAAGCCAACGGGAGCTCTGGTAGCATAGTGGCTAAGACACTTGCCTGCTAACCAGACGGCTGGCGGTTCAAACCCACCAGCCACTCCTCGGAAGGAAGGTTGGGC
>NW_006921750.1:874889-876057 GCF_000298275.1 Orycteropus afer afer | reverse complement strand
AATAGACTGTCAAGCATAACCCAGAATGTGCAGGAGATAGAAGAGAAGCTAGATGACTGGGACCTTTTAAAAATTAAATTCTTGTGCGCATCAAAAGATTTTGTCAAAAGGGTAAAAAGAGAACCTACAGATTGGAAGAAAATATTTGCCTATGACATATCTGACAAAGGACTTATCTCCAAAATCTACAGAAAACTTCCATACCTCAACACCAAGAAGACAAATAACTCAATTCACAAATGGGCAAAAAGACTTGAACAGACACTTCACCAAAGAAGATATACAAGCAGCCAACAAACACATGAGAAATAGTTCACGATCATTAATCATTAGAGAGATGCAAATCAAAACAACAATGATATATCATATCACCCCAGCAATAATAGCAAAGTTCAACAGATCAGATAGTAACAAATGCAGGTGGGGTTGTGGAGAGATTGGAACTCTTGTGCACTGCTGGTTGGACTGTAAAATGGTACAACCATTGTAGCAAATGGTATGGTGTTTCCTTAAAAAACTGAAAATAGAAATACCATTTGACCCAGCAATTCCATTACTAGGAATATATCCTAAAGAGGTGAAAGACAGTGCACAAACAGACATATGTACACCTACGTTCATCACCGCACAAATCACCATAACAAAGAGATGGAAACAACCTAAATGCCCATCACCGGTTAAGAGGATAACCAAATTATGGTATATCCACACAATGGAATACTTTGCCACATTAAAGAACAATGAGGGATATGCAAATCATCTCACAAGGTGGATGAACCTGGAGGACATTATGCTGAGTGAAATAAGTCAATCTCAGAAAGACAAGTACTGTATGAGCCCATTACTGTAAAAAGACAGAAGGGTTTGCTTGGGAAAGGGAACTCACCTAGTAGGTTACCAGGATGGGGAGGGAAGGGCAGGGATTAATTTCTGGCTAGTTGGGGCCTACATGCTGATGTGGGTGGTTGTTGTTGTTGTTGTTATTTGCCATCGAGTCAGCCCCGACTCATAGCGATCCCTCCTTGGGTTTCCGAGGCAGTATCACTAAGGAAGTAGGAATGCCCAACCTTCCTTTCAAGGAGTGGCTGGTGGGTTTGAACCGCCAGCCTTCTGGTGAGCAGTCAAGTGCCTTAGGCACTATGCTACCAGCTGATGTGGGTAGGGGAAG
>NW_006921750.1:871630-874739 GCF_000298275.1 Orycteropus afer afer | reverse complement strand
ATGACCACCATAATAACATTGGGAAATGAGAGGACACTGAACTGTGCACATAAGAGATGACAGATGCTAATACCAACCAATGTGTCCACAATACCACATTGCCATTAACACCAAACACTAGGCTATACAGATAAACACATAAACACCTGAGATGATCAGACAGGGGTCAGTGAACAGAGGTATATTCTAGACCAAGGACAGATTCAGCTGAGGCTAATCTTGCACAGACACCAGTGATACAAAATACCTGCAGTCCTTACAGAAACAGAAGACAGACACAGAGTAATCCCTCACAGACATCCCGACACTATGGTAGAGAGATCCAATAGAGCCACTGCCTCAGGACCATAGTACTGGGGGACGCCAGATTCAATTGGTACAACAAAATACATAAAAGCGTCGCTCCATATCCTACATTGGTGAGTAGCGATGGGGTCTTAAAAGCTTTCAAGCAGCCATCTAAGATGCAGCTAATGGTCTCCTAGCATCGGAAGTGAAGAAGAACACCCCCCAAAAAAAGGGCAGTTAGAAGCAATCAGCCCTAAATGGCCTTCAAGACCAGAAGAACTGGATGGTGCCCAGCTACCAATGCCAACCACTCAGGAAAGGATCAAATCTGGAGATCCTGGATAGAGCGGGAGGGAAAATGTGGAACATAATCCAAAAACTCAATGATGACCAGAACTACTGGTCAGATGAGGTCTGGTGAGACACCCAATACTATGGCCCTGAAATACATTCAGTGCCTGGAATAAAACTCACACCCAGGGGCGGCCTCTCAGCCCAATAGTTAACAAGATGTACATGCAGACCATTCAACCCATGATGTCACACCCACATACTCTATGGTAATGCATCCCTTAGAGCAATAGACCATGGGACACCAGAGGACCAGCATTCAAACTGAGGAAATGCAGGACAAACAGGAGTGCACAATTATGAGGGGCACAGAGGAAGGCTGCAGGTAGGGAGGGAAGGAAATTGGGTTAGGATGGGACATGATGAATGGGGAGTAAAACTAAATGTATGCATTACGTTGAATGTAAAACAAGCTCTTAAATAAAAAAAAAAAAAGAGAGAGAGAGATCAGGAAGGACATTACGTAATGATAAAAGGATCAATTGAACAGAAGATATAACCATGATAAATATCTATAGACCCAATGAAAGATCCCCAAAATACATAAAACAAACTTAATCAGAACTGAAAAGGCAAATAGATGACTGCACAGTCACAGTAGGAAGACTTAATACACCATTTTCAACTAAAGATAGAACTGGAGAGAAATGCAATAAAGACGCAGAAGAACTAAACAATACAATCCACCAACTTGACCTTTTAGACATCTACAGAGCACTTCACCCAACAACAGCACAATATACATCCTTTTCCAGTGCACAAGGAACATTCTCCACGATAAACCACGTTACGCCATAAAGAAAGACTTAATAAATTTAAAAACATTGAAATGCTACAAAGCATTTTCTCTGATCACAATCCTATCAAACTAGAAGTCAATAAAGGAGGATCAATGGAAAAAGAGTAACACATGGAAACTGAACAATACCCTCCTTAAGAACAATTGGGTAATAGAAGAAATAAAAATTAAATTAAAAAATTCCTTGAATCAAACGAGAATGAAAACACAACATACCAAAATCTTTGGGACACAGCAAAAGCAGTGATCAGACAATTTATAGTAATAAATGCACACATCAAAAAGAAAAAAAGAGCCAAAATCAACACTTTAAACAAACATCTTCAGCAATTAGGAAAAAAAAAAAAAAAGCAAAAGACAGACTACAGTCACTAGAAGAAAAGAAATAGTTAAGATTCAAGCAGAAATCAATGAAATAGAAAACAGAAAGACAATAGATGAAACTCAACAAGACTAGAAGTTGGTTTTTTGAAAAGATTAATAAGATTGACAAACCACTGGCAAATTCAACAAAGGTAAAGAGGGAGAGAATACAAATAACATGAATAAGAAACAAAATGGCTGACATCACAACAGAATCAAATGAAATAAAAAGGATAATATCAGGATACTACGAAGAACTGTACTCCAACAAATTTGAAAATCTGGAAGAAATGGACAGATTTCTAGAAACACATGACTTACCTAAACTAACACAGACTCAAATGGAAAAAGTTGAACAGATCCATAACAAAAAAAGAAATTGAACAGGTCACAAAAATATTACCAACCAAAAAAAGTCCTGACCCAGACAGTTTCTCTAGAGAATTCTACCAAACATTCAGAGAAGTGACACCATTCCTACTCAAACTATTCCAAAACATAGAAAAGGATGGAATCCTCCCAAATTCATTTTATGAAGCAAGCATAACTTTGAAACCAAAACCAGGCAAAGACATCACTCAAAAGGAAAACTACAGACCAATATCCCTCATGAATATAGACTCAAAAATCTTCCACAAAATCCTAGCCAACAGACTACAACAACAAACATATCCAAAAAATAATTCATTATGACCAAGTGGGGTTCATATCACATATGCAAGGATGGTTCAACATTAGAAATACAACAATGTCATCCATCACATAAATAAAACAAAGGAAAAGAACCATATGATCATAACAATTGATGCAGAAAAGGCATTTGATACAATCCAATACCCATTCCTGATAAACATTCTCAGCAAAACAGAAATAGAAGGACCTTTCCTCAACATAATAAAGGGCATGTGATAGTTGGAGCTGTGTGTCAACTTGGCTGGACCCCAGTTCTGTGTGCTTGTTCCCATGATGGGATCGGATGACTGTGTTCTGAGTGGCCAATCTGCCCAAGGGGAGTTTCCCTACGGGTGTGGCCTGCTTCCAGGATATCCAAGGACATCCTGGGAAGAGAGACATTCTTTTGTGGATCGGGACCCTGTTGTGCTGACTACAACCTTCTGAGAATGAGCAGCCCACCGCTCAGCCTGGAGACCTTGGATTCGTCTTTCGTTGGAGTCAACAACCAGTATACTGCCTGCCAGCCTTGAATTTCTCAGCCCCTTGCAGTTGCGGAAGCTAAGGCTGCCTCCAGCCCGACGTTTCCTCCAGGGACTTTTGGACTTGCCGGCTTCTATATGTTTGTGAGCCATT
>NW_006921750.1:853199-871449 GCF_000298275.1 Orycteropus afer afer | reverse complement strand
CTCTATCACCACTTCTATTCAACATTGTATTGGAAGTCCTGTTGTTGTTGTTGTGTGCCATCAAGTTGGACCCGACTCATGGCGACCTCTCCTTGGGTTTCCAAGGCAGTATCACTACGGAAGTAGGTTGCCCCATCTTCCTTCTGAGGAGTGGCTGGTGGGTTTGAACCACCAGCCTTCTGCTTAGTAGTCAAGTGCCCTAGGCACTATGCTACCAAGCCTCCTATTCAAAGTCCTAGCCAATGCAGTAAGACAAGAAAGGGAAATCAAAGGCATCCAAATTGGTAACTAAGAAGTCAAAGTATCCCTATTTGGTGATGATATGATCCTATACCTAGAAACCCCAAGAGACTCATTAAAAAAAAAAAAAAAAAAACTACTGGAACTAAATGAGAGATTTAGCATATTGGAACAATACAAGAGCAACATCCAAAAATAAGTTGGGATCCTCCAAACCAGCAAAGAGATTGCTCAAAAAGAAATAAGAAAATCAGTATCATTTACAATAGCTACCAAAAAAAATAAAACACTTGAGAATAAATCTTACCAGGAACACAAAAGACCTGTACAAAGAAAACTATAAAAGACTACTATAAAAGAAACCATGAAAGATTTACATAAATGGAAGAAAATACCATGCTCATGGATAGGAAGATTGAGCATTGTGAAAATGCCAATACTACCCCAATGCAATCTATACATTCAATGCAATCCCAATCCAGATCTTATCAACATTCTTTAAGAACATGGGAAAACCAATCACTAGCTTTATATGGAATGGAAAGGAACCTCAGATAAGCAAAGCAATATTAAAGGAGAACAAAAACCTAAAACACAGCCATAGTAGTCAAAACTGCCTGATATTTCAACAAAGACAGACACACAGACCAAGTGGAACAGAATTGAGAACCCAGAAATAGATCCACTGACCTATGGTCAGCTGATCTTTGACAAAGGGCTGAAATCCATTAAATAGGGATCAGAATGTCTGTTTAACAAATGATGCTGGCAAAACTGGAT
This sequence comes from Orycteropus afer afer, assembly GCF_000298275.1. NCBI lineage: Eukaryota > Metazoa > Chordata > Mammalia > Tubulidentata > Orycteropodidae > Orycteropus > Orycteropus afer. The sequence continues at coordinate 870,429 of NW_006921750.1, read as the reverse complement.
ATCCATTTTCAGAAAAATGAAACAAGATCTGTACCTCACATCATACTTCACAAGAACTAACTCCAGATGGATCAAAGACGTAAATGTAAAACCTAAAACTATAAAATTCCTCAAGGAAAAACTAGGGGCAAATTTAGGGCAGTGAGTTTGGTTTTTAATATATGGCATAAATAGACTATCAAGCATAACCCACAATGCACAAACAGCAAAAGAGAAACTAGATGAATGGGACCTTCTAAAAATTAAATTTTTATGTGCTTCCAAAGACTTCCCCAGAAGAGACAGAAGATAACCTACAGATTGGGAAAAAATATTCAGCAATGACATATCTGACAAGGGACTTATCTCTAGAACTTATAGAAAACTCCAACACCTCAACAACAAAAAGACAAAGAATCCAATTAAAAACTGGGCAGAGGACATGAATAGACACTTCACCAAAGAAGATATTCAGGCAGCCAACAAACATAAGAAATGCTCAGAATTATTAGCCATTGTTGTTGTTGTTGTTATGTGCCGTCGAGTCGACCGCAACTCATAGCGACCCCTCCTTGGGTTTCTAAGGCAGTATCACTATGGAAGTAGCATTGCCCAACCTTCCTTCCGAGGAGCGGCTGGTGGGTTTGAACTGCCAGCCTTCTGGTTAGCAGGCAAGTGTCTTAGCCACTATGGTACCAGAGCTCCCTATTAGCCATTAGAGAGAAGCAAATCTAAACAATGAGTTACCATCTTGCCCCAGCACTAGTAGCAAAGTTCAACAAGACAGAAAATGATAAATGCTGGAGAGGATGCGGAGAGATTGGATTCTCATACACTGCTGGTGGGACTGTCAAATGATACAACTACTGTGGAAAGCAGTATGGCAAGTCCTTAAAAAGTTGGAATTAGAAATACTATTTGACCCAGCAATTCCATTACTAGGTATACATCCCAAAGAAGCGAGAGCCAGGACAGGAATAGCTTTATGCACACCCATGTTCATTGCAGCACTATTTACAGTAGCAAAAAGATGGAAACAACCTAGGTGCCCATCAACAGAAGAATGGATAACAAAACTATAGTACATACACCCAACAGAATACTATGCAACCCTCAAGAACAACGTAGAATCTGCAAAACACCGCTTAATGTGGATGAACATGGAGGCCATTACGCTGAGTGAAATAAGTCAATCACAGAAGGACAAACATTGTATTAGTCCATTACTGTAAAAAGTCAAGGAAAGATTTATATATGGAAGGAAATTTTCTTTGTTGGTTACCAGCGGTGGGAGGGGAGGGAACGGAACACTGTTAGATAGGTAGAGACAAGTGTTGATTTAGGTGAAGAGAAAGGCAATGTACCAAATGTGAGGGTGGCATTGAGGAAGAGGAAGACAGAGAGAGGTACGTGGGAGGTACAGACAACAAAAATGAACCCTTTTGTACATTCAGTATTGCATTATCAGTGAAGACAAACATTGATATACACAGGTGGATACATGGGTAGACATGCTTAACTATTAGGTATGTCTATGCAGTAGAGAGTGTGCCTGAGACCATGTATAGGGTTGGCAGACAATGAGTCTACAAGGGTATTTGTATGTTCTGTAAGAATTCCCAGATACATAGTAGAAGTGACAAGGCACAAGGCTGTAGTCAATTCTTGGCCACAGCCATCTACCCAGAAGGAGAAAGTAGTTGGAACTGTGGGCTCAGGACTATAGTCGCTGGGGACATCAAGCTCAACTGGCATAACATAGTACATAAAAACATTGTTCCACATCCTACTTTGGCAAGTAATGACTGGGATACTGAAAGCTTGCAAGTGGCCATCTAGATACAACGATGGGTCTCTCCCTGTTCAGAGCAAAGAAGAATGAAGGAAACCAAAGATGCATGGAAACAATTAGTCCAAGGGACTGGTACACCATGCGATCCTCAGCCTATACAACTATAAGACCAGAAGAACTAGATGGTGCTTGGCTACAACTGTCAAACACTAGGAGGGGGATCTATGTAGGAGATCCTCGTTAGAGTGGGATAACAATGTGGAACAAAACTCAAAATCATTTAAAAAAAAAAAAAAGGAGGGGACCAGGTTTGCTAGTCTCATAGAGCTTGATGGAACCACTAAGACTATGGCCCCTAGCTGCCCTTCAGGTCTGGAATTGAACCCACTCCTGTGGCTTCCAGCCAAACAAAAGACAGGCATATGAGTTGAACATGTACCTGAGGTAGATACACTCTTTGGAGAGAACAATCATGGGAGAAAGAAGGGCTGTTTATGCACAAGGACACAGTTCAGGGGGGCAGGAGTGCATGGAGGGATGGACACAGGGAAGAGGTAACTATCGTGAGGAATTGGGAAGGGAGCTGCGGCATTGGGGTAAATTGTAGTCAATGTCATGAGACAAAGTGTACGTGAATTGCTGTGTGGAAGTGAATTTGCTCTGTAAATTTTCACCCAAATCACAATTAAAAAAAAAAGAGTGTTTGTTAGTTAGTCCAAGAGACTGGTAGATCATGCGATTCTCAGCCTATAGTACACATGAGACCAGAAGAACTAGATGGTTTCTGGCTACTATTGTCAACCACTCATAGGTGGATCAGTACAGGAAATCCTGGATAGAGTGGGAGAATAATATGGAACAAAACTCAAAATTGAAAAAAATAAAAATAAAATACCAAGTTTACTGGTCTGTTAAGCATCTGGAGACACCCTAGAGACTATGGTCCCTAGTTATCCTTCAGATCTGGAACTAAACTCACTTCTATGGCTTCCAGCCAAACAACAGACAGGCATATGGGGTGAACATTTACATTAGGGAGACACTTCTTGGGATGATCAATCATGGGAGAACAGGACAGTGTTTACACCCAGGCATGAGGTAACTATGGGGAGGAATTGGGTAAAGAGCTATTACACTGTGGGGAATTGCAGTCAATGTCATTAAACAAAATGTGTATGAAATGCTGTATGGAAAATGAATTTTCTCTGTAAACTTCTACCCAAATCACAATAAAAATTAAAAAAAAAAAAAGAGAAAGAGAGAAAGAACAACTCTGAAGCACAAAAAGAAAACTATTTGGACAAAAAGTTGGAGAAAAGCCCACCCATCTTTACTCTATGCCATTTACAGAGTGTAATCAAGTTATTCATCAGCTCTCCTGTAGAATGCTTTCATTTTGGAATTCAGTACTTCAGTGCATCCTACCAGATCTTCACAGGTTATTTTTATTCCGACTTCATAGCAGTGAAAGGAGCTCTAGTGGCATAGTGCATAAGGCACTTGACTGCTAACCAGGAGGTTGGCAATTCAAACCCACCAGCCACTCCATGGAAGGAAGACTGGGCAATCTACTTCCATAAAAATTTATCATTTTGGAAACCCAAAAGGGGTCTCTAAGAGTGGAAATTAACTCAATGGCAGTGAGTTTGGTTTTTGGTTGGTTCACAGCAGTGGAAGCTACATCAATTAAATGATTATTAAAGCCTGACCCCTGACCTTGGGCTTCCTGCAAGACCACAGCCTCTGGCTCCAAAGAAACACACTCAGCCCAAGGGCAGTGTCATGGCTGACCCAACGCAACAGGAGGAAAGCCATCCCAGGGACCAGGAGACACAAGGGTGGCACAGGGCAGGGGTGGTTAGAGGCTGGATGTGGAAATGTAAGGCCAGAAATCAGAAAATCTCCCTCAAGGAGCAGCATCAGTAAAAACAATGGTTTTGCCTGGAGAAACAAATAGCAAGACAGACTCATGATTCAACCCCAGGCCCCTTCTCCAGGAAGAGGACCAAACCAAAAAAACCAAACTCACTGCCTTCAAGTCAGACCTGACTCATAGCAACCCCTCCTTGGGTTTCCAAGGCAGTATCACTACAGAAGTAGATTGCCCAATCTTCTTTCCAAGGCTGGCTGGTGGGTTTGAACCACCAGCCTTCTGGTTAGTAGTCAAATCCCTTAGGCTCCAGGAAGAGGAAGGAGGGAATTTAAGTACAGAGGGTATCTCTACCTCATTGTTTTTGTTTTCGCTTTTAATAGCCTGACCTCAATTTGGCAGAAGATAAAGAGCTTTACTTCCCTCCCAACTAGATTCAACTTTATAAGAAGGGGTTATACTAAGACACAAAAGTAATATGGCATTTCCAAGAAAAGCATGGACTCCAAGGTGGAGGCAAGACTGTTTATCAGTAGATGCTTGTGCCACATGCAGTGCTAGTATGGGCGTACCCAACTGCCAACTTTTCTATTTCCCAGTCAGAGACCTACATCAGTGGAAATGAATTACCAAGTTCATCTGGCCACAGTGGCAAGGCCAGGACTCAAATCCCAGCCTTCCACTTCTCTGTGCTTTTTCCAGAACATGTGCCCTTCAAGCATGACCTTTCCCAACCTTGCCTGGCTCCATCTACCCCAAAAGCAGCAGATGGGTTTCAGTGTGCTTAGGCTCTTGCTTTGAGTCCTCAGGATGTTACATCGTTTGCTGAAATGAATGAGGATACCCAAGGTGCAAGCCTGACCAGGATGGGACTGCTTCTTAATTTGTAGGCTGTGGCTAGTGCCTACATCATCTGACTGCTAACCAGAAGGCTGGCAGTTCAAGCCCAACAGCCACACCTCAGAAGGAAGATGGGCAATCTACTTCCGTAGTGATACCACCTTGGAAACCCAACGAGGGGTCGCTATGAGTTGGATGACGGCAGAGAGTTTGGTGATGTTTTTGTTTGTTTGTTTTTTGTTGTTGTTGGTTTTTTTTGTTTGTTTGTTTTGCTTGTTTTTTCAACCTCAAGAGGGGTTAATAAAATAAAATGCTAAACATGTCAAAAGGAGCTCTGGTAGCGTAGTGGCTAAGGCACTTGACTGCTAACCAGAAGGCTGGCAATTCAAACCCACCCCCTACTCCTCGGAAGGAAGGTTGGGCAATCTACTTCCATAGTAATACTGCCTCGGCAACCCAAGGAGGGGTCGTTATGAGTCGGGTCTGACTCAATGGCAAACAACAACAACACGTCAAAAGTGTGAGAGCTGTAAGTTGCTATACAAAAAAGCTCTGTATTTCAGTGACAGGTGACTTTCTGATTCTGGTGGTGGTTTGTAAAGCAGGACAGTTTGGGTTGGGGCAAGCACACAGAAAGAGATGCAGAAGGTGGTGAAGAGGGTGGCCCTTGGCTCCCCCTTTGACCTCATACTGGGCTGAAATCAGCCCCTAGAGAAAGCTCATTTTATTCACCAAAAACTTAAGAAGAGTGGGGGTAACATTCAGACCATTCAGATGTGAGGGTTGTTATCAGACCATTCAGACATGACAGGTAGAAGATGGTTACCCTTCAAATTCAAACCCACTGCCATGGAGTCAATTCCAACTCATAGCAACCCTATAGAGCAGACTACAAGTGTAAATCTTTACAGATGTAGATTGCCTCATCTTTATCCTGCCAAGTGGCTAGTTTGTTCAAACAGCTGAACTTCTGTATAAAAAAAAGAAGCCCAGTGCTTTAACCACAGCACCACCATAGCTCCTTATGATTCCCGTTAGCTGCAGAAAAATTCCCCAGACCAAATTAAAAAGAAACTGTTTTCTCAACCTCCCATGGCACCCAGTTCTAAGAGCTACTCCTACACCAACTTCAAGGACCCAAAGGAAAGAAAGATGTTTTTTGCCTAGGAGCAGCTGCCAAGTGAGTACTCTGGTAGGTACACACCCATACTCTTTTCTCTCACATATATACAAATATACACATATCACCCACACAAAGGCCACAAACCGGTCAGACTGCTCTCTGGTCCCCTGCAGAATCACCACCATTTTGACCCAGTAAGAAAGGAGAGAACCTGTCAAAGCAAATGAAAAGCTCTGTCCTGCTGGGGAGCTGGAGGTACACCAGGGGACTTCCCAGGCCTTTTCTGGGTGGGAAGATTCATGTTCTAAGGGCTTCCCCCAGTGCTGAGCCTCCAGCTTGCCTGCTGTCACCTGAGACTTAAGCAGAACAAAGGAAAATGGCTATGGGAGATAGCGACATGGGGCTGAACTCTGAGGCCTAATAATGGGACTGGCTAGATTGACAGCAACCTAGCCACAAGCCTGGCCCTTACCTAAGACCACAGCTGGGCCAGGAGAACCCTGGCAGAACCCAGTCTGAAGGTGGTGAGCAGGTAACCAACAAGCCACTCATTGCACAGCTGCTCAGAATTCTTCCCCCACAGGGCACTGGGCATAACATGGAGGAGGCAGCAGAGCCTGGGGTGAGAGGGTGGGAGGAGATTACCAATGTACCCCTCAAGGGGCGGTGGCAAGGGAGAGAGCAAGCCCAAGCTGGGCAAGAGCTGAGTAGCTCACTGAGCATCACAGAACACAGGAGGGGCCATAATGGACTTTTATTAAGCATAATGGGTTCCTGCTGCAGCAACAATAGCAAGACTTGCCACCCTCCCCTAAAAAACCCCACAATGGGAGGCAGTAGGAAACCAGGGCAGAGGCTATGAATGGCTCCACTGTCCATCCCCAAGCCCCACCCCCTCAGCCTCACAGGTCAGCTTTAGCTGCCACCACCACAATAGAATACTGTGCGGCAGAGGCTCCAAGCCCTTACAACAAAGTTGTGGTCATGGGAAGCTCTGGACTTCTCAGGGGCTACATGCAATAGCAATGGCTGGAAATTCTCAAGGGGGTGGTTTAAGAGGAAAGGCAGGGAATCAGGCCTCAACACCACCATGCCAGCGGCATGATATGGCCACCTGCAGTGCAATGAATTACTTAATATGATCCTTCTAGCCATAGTGTTTGTAACTCTCACCAAATGACTGAGTGGGACTGCGCAAATAAGGCGCTTATGGCCCACCAAGAGGATTGAATAGCTTACTAATAATGTAAATAAGATGCAAGACACCCTTGTGGAGGTGGAACCATGCAAATAAGGTATATAGAACTGGAACTCTAATGAGGGGAATGGTCAGTTTTGTCATCCTGCTAGACCAATCCCAGAGCACAGGGGGACCCACTATCACTAAGAAGAGACAGGAGAGGTTCATGTCCCCTGGACTTGAGAGCACTACACTAAGAACCTCCTAGACCCAGGAGACAGAGATCTGTAACACCAGAGACAGAGAGAAGCAGCAGCAGGGGCAGAGTACGAGGAGAACGGTGCAAAATGGCACAGTGACCTTCCTGACCCACAAAGTGCCTTTGGGCAGGAAGCTTGTTGGCAGAGCAGGATGTCTCAGGGCACTTACCAATGGAGCTAAAGAGTTTTGTAACACTTGCCCAAGCAGGACAGAGGCTAGGCTGGCCCAAGAGGCCTAAGGGACCCAGGGCTGAGAGGATGAGAGCTAAGGAGAGGCCTGCTTGTGGGCCAAAGCTAAGAAGAAACTGTCCTGACTAAAGAACTGTATCCCGAGTCCTTCCTGATTCTCAATTGTAACCTCTAACTTCTCTAATAACCCCCATAATTATGAGCATTCTCTGTGAGTTCTATGTGGACACTGCAATGAATTACTGAACCCAGTAGAGAAGTGGAGAGTGTCATAGGAGGGGCTGTTGGGTTCAGAACTGGTAAAACGGTTGGAGAGGAGGCATGAAGGAGAAGAGGGCCGCCTCACAGGAAATCAGCCTTGGGCTGAAGCTGCTGATGGTGAGTCTCCCCACCTTGTGAATTTAGAAGAGGTCACAGGATGCGGCCAGGGCAGGGCCCAAGAACAGCATCACCATTCATCTCCAAGCCCTGCCCTCTCATCCTCAGAGGTCAGCCCAAGCTGCCACTGCCACAATAGAATACTGTATGGCAGAGGCCCCAAGCCCATACAGCAAAGCTGTGGGCATGGGAAAGCTCTGGGCTTCTCAGAGGCTACATGCAATGGCGGTGGCTGAAAACTCTCTATGTGTGGGGGTGGGGAAGGAGTCAGAGTGGGCAAGTGGACCTTAAAACCACCAAGTCAGGGGCATGATGGCCATCTTTTCATTCAAGGCACTATCTGCCAGTGTGAGCCAGTCTGAGCTCTGCAAACGCCCGGTGAAGAAAGCCTGCATGCCTCCCTTCACAGACCCTGGTGGCTCTACTGCCTCCTCATACTCATAGACACCTGAGTGCACAAGCCTCATGGCCTAGCCAGGGCTGCAAACAACAGGTGCTGGTGGTGTTCACTGAACACAGGAGGACCCAATGGGGTAGCACACCACCTCCCACCCCTACCACACTATGCTCCCTCCAGCTCTAGCTGTCCCCACTGTATAAATGCATGTAGATCCCTCCAGAAGAAAATCTCAGAAACGTTTGTTCTCCCTCTCTGAATCAAACAACATGTTTCTTTTCCTTTTAGGTACTTGATGCTTCTACTCCAAGTCTGGCAGTCTCTACTGGAGACTATACAAGGCATTCACCCCTGTAAGCAGGGCTTACAGAAACAACATACTGGAAACAACCAATGCCCACAGATGAGGACTCAGAACACGAACCATGGCACATGCATAAGAGGATGATAGCCTGCCACTGTTACAGAGATTAGACAAATGTGGAAATGGAAAAACCCAAGATGAATTTTAGAGTGAAGAGCAGTAAGTATATCTAGCAGAAGTATATTTAATAAGCAAAACAGTGTATTTAGTGAGCCACCAGAGGATTAGACATATAAGGCGTACAGAGATGCTTGACTAGGCACTGAACATTTGGTGACTGTGCCCTCTGGGGAACACAGCTAAAGGGACCATGGATAAAGATACTCATTTTTAAACAAAAAGCTGTAACTTTTTGTTTCTTTTGAAATCATGGAAACATTTTTTAAAATAAAAAAAGTTAAACCTAAATTAACATTTACAACACCTAATGTTTGTGACATTGTAAATATTAGATTTAACTTTCTATGCTTGTGGCAAGGAGCTCTGGTGGCATAGTGCCTATGGCATTTGACTGCTAACCAGAAAGTTGGCAGTTCAAACCCACCAGCCACTCCGCAGAAGGAAGACTGGGCAATGTACTTCTGTAAAGATTTGCCATCTCAGAAACCCAAAGGGGGTTGCTAGGAGTGAAATCAAGTCCATGGCAGTGAGTTTGCTGTTACTGGTTAATGCCTGTGGACGGAGGCACAGTAGATTCTACAAGCAGCTCTGACAGCTCCAAAGAACAAGGAATAGGGGGAGGGAAGGAGGGCGGAAGGAGAAGAGGGCGAGGGGAAAGGGTTTACCAGCCTCTGGGATAAAGAAAGATTTAGTGAGTCAGAGAGCTTCTGTTTACAACTCCACTCCAAGTCCCACAACAGAAAGGTTTCCTAGGAAGAGCAAGAGTGTTCTGTGACAAAGGCAGAATGGAAACCTGAAGTTATTCCACACCAGGCCCACTCATATAAGACCTCAATTGAGGACTGGGGAGCTATAGCTCTGGGCCTCCAGCAGGTACCTTCTCAGGGCCCTCCCTAGTCATCAGCAGGTACCTTCTCAGGGCCCTCCCTAGTCATCAGCAAGGCTCAAGGTCCCAGTGTTATGAATACGTCCCAATTTTAGCAGCTAAGATATTGCAACAGATTTCTAGGCCTGGCTGAACTCCAAAGACAAACTAAAAATAGTTTCTCCAAAATCCTAGCTCAAAACCCCAGTCCCTTAACCACTAAACTCCATGTACCTTTCAGGAAATGGAAACAGCAAGATGGACTGTGAGATCCATCTGTGTATTTATTCCTTGCTAAAGGGATACAGAGATGTTTAAAAGCCAGCCTTTATCTGGAACATCAATAAATACTCTGCACTCAGAAGCATGGATGCAGTTCCTCCAAATGATGTCCCCCCTAAGGAACAACACAGAAATGGACACACTGCCCATTAGAACCAGGACTGGCCAGACCATCTGGGTGAAAGGATTGGGAGTGGGGGTGGGTTGGCATCCATGAACTGAGCTCTTCCTGGACAGCAGAACTCCTCCCTCAAAGTCCCACATCACACACATCCAGGATACAAAGAAGAAACACTAGCCAGAAGAAAAGTATATGTCTGGCTCTCTTCTTGTAGGAGATGCCTTCTGATGGCTAGTAAAATGTTTAACATGTAGCTTCAAAATTGTTGTTATGTGCTGTCAAGTCAGACCTGACTCATAGCGACCCCTCCTTGGGTTTCCGAGGCAGTATCACTACAGAAGTACATTGCCCAACCTTGCTTCCAAGGAGTGGCTGGTGGGTTTGAACTGCCAGCCTTCTGGTTAGCAGTCAAGTGCCTTAGGCACTACGCTACCAGAGCTCAGCAGCTTCAAAATTAAGAAGGACAAATGAGACTTCACAACTAGCAGAACCATGCTGGCACTTGGAGCTCTCACACTTGAGCTACCGGAAGATAGATCTTGCCCCTCTCTATTATCCCAGAACAAGCCCTCTGCAGCTCTTGATCAGAAGCCCACAATCTCATCAAACAAAGCCCAGGCCTCCAGGACAAGAAGGCACTCTTCTTCACTGACGACTGCCCCACTATCTCATCTGTCTTCCACAGAGAGCAGCTTCAGGCCTACCCTAACGCGAAGAGCCCATGTATGATATCTGCACACCCATGTTCTCACACTGCATTTCTCTCAACATCCCACAGGCCTTGAAAACTAAGTCCGACTCTGTTCTTGGCAGCCACTTCAAATGCATTTGGGTTTACAATGCTACTTGTTTCACAGGAAGCAGCTAAAACAGGAGATATGACTGAAGCAGGCAGGTGGCTGCATAAAGCACAACTTTTTCCCTGCAGGTGTGGGGCCAGCCAGGGGCAGATGGGAGTGGGGAAAGCCCCCACTTTGGCCAACAGGTTCTCTTCACACACCCTTTTCTTCCCACAATAGTGGGTGGCTTAGTTCCTGAAAAGCAGGATCATCAGTGCAGTCTAGGGGAGGCTGACAGGACTGAGCAAGTAGAAAGGACAAACAGACAGGGCACTGAGGATAGGCTGATAGGGCACAGGGATCCCAAGGTCTCACCATCAGCTTCAGCCTAGAGATACCTGCAGCGTTCCTTCCAAGCAGGGGAAGGAGAGCACCAATAGTACCTCCCACAGCCTAACTCAGCAATGAGACAGCACTCCCTAAACAGGTGGGTGAGGGAGAGGCGGCAACAAGGACATCAGTCTGGTTCACCAACCAGGATGAATAGAACAGGAAACAGGCTCAGCAGGAGGAGCTCAGTATCAGGGACCAAGGAACAGTGTTAAACAGGAAAAGGCATCAGGTGTTGTGGTCTGACAGCTCTGATGCAGGCAAAAGCAGGGCCATAGCTATTCCCTGGGTGAAACAGGCATCCTGCAGGCTGAGGACAAGGGAGCTACCTGACAAGGAGCCAAGAGATGCTGAAGAGGACCCAAGTTTCTAGAAATAAGAAAGTTATGCTGTCAGGGACAGACATTGTTCCTGAGGCCAAGATGGGTTTTTCTCTTTGCAGGCTGGCAGGCTAGCCTGGCAATCTAAGCGGGTCTGAGGGGATGAGCTCAGGCCAGTGCAAGGACCATAGGCAACATGGGGACATGGAACTCCTCAAGTATTCCTGGCCTGGGGAGGAGCTCCACCACCAAGACCCAGAGAACAGAGCCTGTCCTCCTCACCCAGGGCTGAAAGGTTGAAATGAGATAGCCAACCACAGCCTACTGGATATCAGGGAGGTCACTGGAGAAAAGCAGGGGCTCCTTGCAGCAGTGGTTATTAAGCAGGCAACCAAAGCCTCCCTTGGAGCAGCTCAGGAACAGGGCCGCAGTACAACTGATTGGGTCTCCCAGATTGGGGATCAACATCCCCTTGCTGTTGAGAGTCTCACCACAGCATGAACTGCTGCAGTGTGTGGGGGCCCAGTTGCCCCTTCCTAAGAGGTCCAAATAATGAAGTTGGGTATCCATTTTCCTTATTTCCATCTGCCACTTTCCAATAAGCCCAGGACTCCTGAGCACCCCATGGGCTTCAGATGTTGGAAGCACAAGGCACCCTTGATATGCTGCTCCTCTCAGCATCCCAGGTTTACCACTCGAGACTAGAAGTACAGGGGAAGGACATTCAGAATGTATCCATTCCCTTCCAGTTGGGGCTCTCCTGAGCGTCAGAACAACTCATTCCTAAAAGTCTTTTTTTTTTTTTGCATTTTCTGGTACCTGCAGAGTAGATGAAGACAGGCCCCAACAGCTGGCCAACACACTGGTAAAGACACCCATAAGCATCCTCACTCTTGACTCCTGCCCTGCACTCCATCTAGCCCTCCCAAACCTCACCACCCAGGAGAACCAAGGCTCTGCCAGGCCCTGCCAAAGACATCTTGCTTCTCCTGCCCATGCTGACCTTACCCTTCTGCTTTCCAGTGACCACAGCTCTGTCCTGGTCATCAAGCCTCTGGCATGTACAATGTACAGGACCACTAGATTGCAAAGGGAAAATTTGTGCCTTAGGCTCCTCTACTAGCATCCTGCTGTACCTGAGCTTGGGGCAGGACACTCATGGCAACCAATTCACTCTCATGACTAGGGACTCAGAAGTTTGATCCCAAAAATTCTAGGGGAAATATGAGGAAGTCCTATGAGCATACCCTAGAGGTGACTTTAGAGCCAATCATCATGAGAGCACAAGCTCCAGCTATCTAGCTGATGAGACATGGGGCTTTGGGTCCCTCTCCATGGTTGCTCAGCTGGGGAGGCACCTTCATCCTTCCGAGACCCGCTTAGATTGCCAGGCTAGCCTGCCAGTCTGCAAAGAGAAAATCCTATCTTGGCTCAACCCACTTCTTCCCCACCCAACTCCACTGGGCCCACAGAGGAGAAGATATGGGGTTCACAGGACCAGCTCCTAGTGAGCGCTTTTCTGAGAGCTGTCTGCCCCAATCCAGATTGTCTGGCTCAAACTTGCAGGCTTTCAGATTCTGCTTCTCAAACCTGAAACTTATTCACATTTAAGCTCACAGAAACCCCATGAAAACATGAAGGGTGCCTAAGGCATGTAACTGCTAAAGGCTGGCAGTTTAAACCCACCAGCCACTCCTCAGAAGGAAAGTTGGGCAATCTACTTCGGTAGTGATACTCCCTCGGAAACCCAAGGAGGGGTCACTATGAGTCGGATCTGACTCCAAGGCAGTGAGTTTGCTTTTTTTTGTTTTTTTGTTTTTTGTTTTTTGTTTTACAAATGAGAAAACCAAGTCCAGAAGGGAAAAAAAAAACAATCAAAGACTTGTCTATATCACTCAGCTGGAATGTAGCCACAACCCAAAAACTAGCCTCCCTGCTGCTCAGTTTATGGACAGTGTTATTCATCGTTGTGGTATAGCACAGATACATAACACTTCTAATGCCCAGGCCCATGCTGTCTTGAACCCAAGACACACAGAAGAGAAAATGTGCATGGAAACACTCCATACACCTCAGACAGCCTTACAGTCACAGAAGACACTGCTCTGCTGGACACAAATCAGAAACTCAGGTATTCACCTAGACCACTTTACCACTGTTCAGTGTACCATTTCATGGCATTAATTTGACTGCTAACCAGAAGGCTGGCGGTCCAAACCCACCAGCTACTCCTCAGAAGGAAGACTGGGCAATCTACTTCCATAGAAACACTGCCTCAGAAACCAAGGAGTGGTCTCTATGAGTCGAACCGACTGGACAGTGGTGAGTTTGGGTTTTTTTTTTTGGTGTGTGTGGTAATTACCTTCTCAAAACACTGGCCTTCACAGCTCCCTGGGGATTCTGTTGTGGACCACACCACCTGTCCCTCTACTCTACAGATGGGAAAACAGTTGCTCTGAAAAGAGGAGGCAATAAACTTAGGGATAGTGAGCTAATGCCATGCAGAGGAACTCTGACAGTCTTACTCCTCTACCAGTGTCTCCTGACCTTGCTGGAAGTGATCAGAAACCAAGGAAGTGAAGCACAGGGTGCAAAGTCTAGAATGTGCCTGGCACATCCTGCCACTGCAGGCAAAGGGGAGAAATCCAATTAACAAAGGGGGTGATTCCACCCATCAGTTCCCTCACCACCTCTTTCTCCCATACTCCAGGCCAACAAGCTCAGCCCCAGATCCCAGAAAGGGGAGGGCAGGGCAGGGTCCGGTTAGGGTACCTCTCTCAGCTGCAGGAAAGCACTAGCCACATTTGGGTGGGGGAGTGAAGAGTAGGCAGTCTAAGGGCTGAGATGCCAGAGTAGTTATAGTTACTAAAGGGGAGCAGGAGCCTGCCTTCCCTCCCCATGGGCACTAACATCCATTTTTAAAGGTCACCATGACCCACCCACAGGGAATAGGGATCATCACCTGAGCACAGGGTCTGGGACAGCACACATGCCCAACAAGAGTTCTTGGTCTAAAATTCATAGAGATAGAAAGTAGATGGGAGGCTGCCAGGGGCTGGAGAAATGGTGAGTTATTGCTTAATAATATAGAGTTTTATAGTAATAATAACAGTTTCTATTTGAGATGATGAAAATGCTTTGGAAATAGTGATGACTGTTCAACAGTCTGAAAGTCATTAATGCCATGGAATTGTAAATTTAACAATGGTAAAATCACAACAAAATTTAAAAAAAAAAATTCTTAGTTGGGAATTCACCACTAGGCCTGGGCCCAAAAATTAATGAATGAGTAAATGAATAAGCAGAAGACCCAAGGAACTCAAATAACATTCTCAGGGCCAGAGGCACAAGCCGCCTCTGTATGCTCAGGGCCAGAGGCACAAGCCACCTCTGTAGACCTGACTACCCTAATGTGAGCTGGGTTCACCATATCGCTACCCTGCAAATGTGGCACTTCAGTCCTTCTTTAACCTAAACAGTGCTCTCTGGACTAACTCATGATCAATGTTCTTTCCACCCCACACAGAATGATAACATACAATGATGACACTGGAACCCCTAAACCTGGGCAGATGTCACAGAGGAAAGCAGTGTGTGAGGAGCCAGTACTACTCACCAGTGTTTCCAATCCTCATTCCCCTCCCCTTGGAGGTATGACCATGACTGTATTTGGCCAATGAAGTGCCACTTGGGAGTGGAAGCTTTAAGAGCCAGATCCATTCTGCTTTGTTCTTCTACACATGTGGATCAGTGATGTTCCCCAATTAATCAGCATGGGTCCCACAGTGAAAACAGAAAGGTATGTAGTAATGGATGTGTGATATGAGTGAGAAATAAAACTTTGGGGCTTTAAGCCTGAGATGTGGGATTGTTGTTACCAGAGGCAATAATTGTCCACTGTTCTACACAGAGCTGCTTAGGAAAACACCAAACAACCAGCAGGGGTTCCAGGGTGCCGTCTATGTGTCCAGGCTGTACCAGAGAGATGAGTAAGGGCACCTGCACTGAGGGCATCTTATTTCCATCTGGGCCAGGTGCATTCATGTGTGTTAATCAACTTTGGTCAACTTTGGGAGAAAGGCATTGTCTGTTTTAGAAATGAGGAAATCCAGCTCATCCTGAAACTGCTGAGCCAGTTTCCTCATCTGTAAAACAGGTTAGTCATACAGGGCTGTCCCAATGGATTAAGTAAATTAATACAAGTAAAGTTTCCAGGAGGTGCTTAGTTCTACCACCAACCTTCTATATCATTAAGTTTACAGCATTGTATCTGTAACCTTTCCCCGTAACTTTTACTCAATTGTTAAATCCAGAAAACGTTTCCCAGGACTAGCACAATGGCATACCACCAAACTGAATTCTACCCCAGATGAAGTTAAATAAGTAATAAATCAAATAAGGCCTCAGGAAATGCTTCCAGAACCCAGGGTTCCCCTGAATTCCAAGGTAATTTCACTACCAGCCAGTTCTCCCTCTCATACTCTCATACCCCCTACCCCGCAACAACCAAGTACTTTCGCCTTCCTACTTCCAAACACTGAAAGTAAAGCATACTTGCCTGTCTCCAGAAACTTAACAACCGTTCAGCAGTTAAAGGGAGCAAAGTTTCTAGAACCACCGGTGGACCCAGACTCCTCTTTGTCTGAACAATGCTGTTAGGCCGAAATCAAACTCAGATCAGTAAACACTACAAAGCTCATGATGGCCAGTCAGTGCTGCATGGATGTTCCATCACAGTTTGTGAAATGAAGGAGACCAGCAATGCAATTCAGAGATGTAAGGTGAAAATAACAATAAAGTCACCAAATGAAGGAAGAGTATCACAAAGTGAGACACAATGAGAGTGGGAGAGAATTCCCCAGGTGGCCTGGGCTACCCTACGTTTGGGATCCTCAGGCCTGGACAAAGCTTTGGGACAGCTCTGGGAAGGCACATGGGATCGTGGCTGGGGAGTGTGGGATTTCTTCTGAAGGTGCCAATGAGAGAAGGGTCTTAGAAGGACCAGCACCTGTACCAACCACTAAGCTAGCTGTATATACAGGGAACACAGAGGTGTTGTGGCGCTCTGATAGCCTGGTCCCAGCCTTCCCTTCACAAATAGGGAAGGGTGATACTTGGCAGGCGCTAACTTCCCCTACAAGTAAGGTCAAGGGGACAGAGAAGGCTGCTTTTGAGGATATGGCAGGCGCTACACCCATTCCCAATACCATGCCCCGCCCCACCAGTGAGCGGGCCACTGCAGAGAGTGCACCTAAAGAGGCTCCAATGGAAGCTCTGCATTCACTGCCAGGACAACCAGAGGTGCTCCAGACTCCAGAGCCAGGGACCGGTAAGGAGTGCACACTCCACTGTGCTCACGAAGCCCGCCAGTCACCAGGCCAGTCCCGGGGGAATGACTTCCTCCGACTTCCACGGCATGGCCCGCTTCTCGCCAAAGACCATCTTCACGTTTCTGAGACGAGTGGCCCGAAATCCCTCTACACACATCAACTTCCTACCTACCCACACACTCACTCCTCTCCGGTGGAGCAGTGTCCTGGGACAAACCAACTCTGTAGCCACAGACCAACTCTGCCGAAGCTATGGCTCAAACTCTGCCCGCCCCCAACTCGCGGGACAGAGGGGGACGTAAAGCCAGTGTAGGTGGCTTGGAGCAAACACACGGCGAAGCAAGGGCGGCCTAGGACCCAAACAGAGGCAGCACGCACCACGCCAGGGCCCGGTACAGCCTGAGACCCAAAGAGAAGGCGCGCCCACTCCGGGGCTCGCAGCTGGGGGCAGGGAAAGAGCCCCGGACAAGGAAGGCGCTGGCGCCGGCGGGCAGCCCCTCCTTCCTGTAGCCCTCCCGCACCCGCTCGGGTATGCAGACCAGAAGAAAGCGAAAGCGACTGACCCGGGAGCGCCAGCGCGTCGCCCGCCGCGGCTACCACTCTGCCGGGGACCCGAGGAGATCGGCTCAGCCGGTTCCGCGCTGAGGCCTC
>NW_006921750.1:834504-853099 GCF_000298275.1 Orycteropus afer afer | reverse complement strand
CGCCCGCCCCTGGGCTGAGAATAAGGGTCTGAGAACCAAGCCAGGACCTGGGAGCAATCTTAGTCCCCGGAGGGCGCTCGGGGGATCGGCCCCAGACAATGAGGAGGCAGGGCCCGGCGCTCTATCGGGCTCACCCGGCTACTTACCCTTGGCGCGGAGGCTCAGCCTCGCTCTGCTAAAGAAGTTACAGTAAGTTCCGCGGTGTAGGGCTGTAGGGCGCGACTCGGGCGGTCCTAGCAGCGGGGGCGGGGCGCACAGGGGTGGAGCCTGGGCGCGCAGGGGCGGGTCCGGGGACGCGGGGCTTGGGGCTGGCGAGAAAGGGGAGGTCCTTCTAGATGAAGCCAACGCGGCCCAGGCGCCCCGGCCCCGCCCCTGCTGCCCCTGGCCCCCTCCCCCACCGCGCCTTGCCTTCCAGTCTGCATTTACAGCTGTCGCCGCAAGGCGGGATCTCGGCCCGCCCCTTTGTCCCTCTTCGGGCGGTGTCAGAGTCGAAGGGCGGGCCAAATGCGCGACTGCGAGAGGGTGCGCAGCGCTCACCTAGGGCGGGTCCAGCGGGTGATTGTGGCCTCTTGCATGCTCGCAGTGGTACGATGCGCTGTCGCCGCGCCGGCGTGGTCCCTGCCAACCGAGACCCGAACCTGGGAAACGCATTAGCTGTGGGGGCCGAAAGGAGACCACACCTTGGTATAAGGGGCCAGGGGTTTACCGGGTACAGTGGGCAAAAGAGCTTGGAAAACGGCTGTGTTGAAAGTAGAAGGCATTCCTACCTGCCCTACAGGTTAAGACTGGGGCAATCTCCAGGAGAAATATTAGACTAAGATATTTATTTCTCTGCAAATCGCACTGTGAGGACTCGTGTCTTTTAGGCTTGGTTCTAAAAATACTTAACTATGTTTGAACTGCCTGCTGAGATTTGTGCTTACGTTCATCCTGAAGAGATGGCTGGAGGTGGGGGAATGTTCGCAGAGTTTAATGGTGAAAAGGGTGGCTGAGGTTCAGATGGCCCATTCGCTCTGCTGGACAACAGGAAACACGGATGGGTTTTACTAATATGAGAGACTCGTTGCACTACATTTTTTTTAGTAATACCAACCAACAGGTTAAGTCCGATCAATGTACGAACAACTTGACACTGAGACTGCTCAGTCCGTTCTTAGCTCTTTGCTAAGGGACTGCAACTTGTCTGGCACCTCATGTAGTCAAGGACCTCCATGGAGATCCTGTCCATTCAGTCACCCTTCAGCATCTGGTTAAGTGCCTGCCCTGTGTCAGGTGCTGTTCTGACTCCATAAATAAGACAGCTGAGACTTCTTCCTCCATGAACTTATTTTTAATGGAGGTGACAGACAAGCAAATAAAATAATCACAAACTATGGTAAATGCTGGGACAAAAACAAAGGACTGGGGTAGAAAATAAATACTTCAGGTGGAACAGTCAAGAAAAGCTGTTTGGAAAAGGTGACAGTGAAATGAAGGCCAAATGAATAAGGAGTTCACTTTAGGCAAAGTACAGCAGAAACATCCCAGGTAGAACAGTTGAGTGCCAAAGCCCTGATAAGGCAAAGTTCTGGATGTTTCAAGAAGTTTGCAATGAATCTGGGAAGGAGAGCCCCAGGACAGAGTGAGGAGGTGAGCAGAGACTAGGCCATGCACAGCCTGGGGGCTATGCCAAAGAATGGAGAATTTGGATTAAGGCATGGAGGGGTTTTACAGAGAAGAGAAGCATGTATTGATTTACTGTTAAGTGAAAGGAAAATTCAGTGGGTGATGGTGGTAGTGTTTGGTACCGTCAAGTTGGCTCAGACTCATAGCGACCCTGTGTATAACAAAATGAACACTTCCCAGCCCAGTCCTGTGCCAGCCTCACAATCCTTGCCATACCTGAGCCCGTTGTTGAAGCCACTGTGTCAATCCATCTCATTGAGGGCTTTCCCCTTTTTTGTTGACTCTCCACTTTACCAATCATGATATCCTTCTCCAGGGAATGGTCACTTCTGACAACATGACCAAAGTACTTGAGATGAAGTCTAGCCATTCTCGCTTCCAAGGAGCATTCTGGCTATACTTCTTCCAGGACAGATTTGTTCATTCTTTTGGCAGTCCATGGTACTTTCAGTATTCTTCACCAACACCACAACTCAAAGGCATCAACTCTTCTTCAGTCTTCCTTATTCATTTTTCAAGTTTCACATGCATATGAGGTGACTGAAAATACTATGGCTTGGGTTAGGTGCATCTTAGTCTTTAAAGAGACATCTTTACTCTTCAGCACTTTAAAGAGGTCTTTTGGAGCAGATTTGCCCAGGGAAATACATCATCTGATGTCTTGACTGCTGATTCCATTGGTGTTGATTGTGGAACCAAGTAATATGAAATCTTTGAAACTTCAATCTTTTTTCCATTTATCGTGATGCAGCTTATGATCCAGTTATGAGGATTTTCATTTTCTTTATATTGAGATGTAATCCATACTGCAGACTATAGTCTTTAATCTTTGTCAGTAAGTGCTTCAAGTCATCCTCACTTTCAGCAAGTAGTGTCGTCTGCATGTTGTAGGTTGTTAATGAGTCTTCCTCCAATCCTGATGCCACACTTTTCTTCATATAATCCAACTTCTCAGATTATTTGCTCAGATTGAATAAGTATGGTGAAAGGATACCTCTGATGCACTCCCTTCCTGATATTAAACTATGCAATATCCCTTGTCCTGTTTGAATAACAGCCTCCTGATCTTTGTAAAGGCTCCGCATGAGCACAATTTAGGTTGTATCCATAATTTGTTATGATCCACACAATCAAATGTTTTTGCATAGTCAATAAAACACAAGTAAACACCTTTCTGGTATTCTTTGCTTTCAACTAAGATCCATCTAACATCAGCAATGATATTCCTCATTCCACATCCTCTTCTGAATCCAGCTTGCATTTCTGGAAGTTCTTTGTCAGTATACTGCTGCAACTGTTTTTTAAATTATCTTCAGCAAGATTTTACTTGTATGTGACATTAATGATATTGTTTGATAATTTCCACATTGTGTGGGATCACCTTTCTTTGGAATGGGTACAAATATAGATCTCTTCCAGTCAGTTGGCCAGGTAGCTGTCTTCCGCATTTCTTGGCATAGATGAGTGAGTGCCTCCACTGCAGCATCAGTTTGTTGAAACATCTCAGTGGGTAGTCCGTCAATTCCTGGAGCCTTCTTCTTCACCAATTTCTTCAGTGCACCTTTGACTTCTTCTTTCAATACCAGTGGTTCTTGATCACATGCCACCTCCTGAAATGGATGAACATCAACCAATTCTTTTTGGTACAGTGACTCTGTGTATTTCTTCCATCTTCTTTTCATGTTTCCTGCATCAGTCAATATTTTGTCCATAAAATCTTTCAATATTGCCACTTGAGACTTAATTTTTTTCCTCAGTTCTTTCAACTTGAGAAATGCTGAGTGTGTCCTTCCTTTTTGGTTTGGTAACTCCAGGTCTTTGCACATTTCATTATAATAATTGACTTTGTCTGCTCATGCTGCTCTTTGAAATCTTCTTTTCAGCTCTTTTACCTAGTCTTTTCTTTCATTTGCTTTAGCTACTCTCTATTCAAGAGCAAGTTTCAGTGGGTGGTAAGCAAGAATAAAAGCAGGAGCCAATTAGACTGGCCTGGTGTGTTGGACCCAATAGGTAGCTGCACTAAGGGGAGGAGTTGAGAGATGATATTTTGGACATAAATTTAACAGGACACATGGAGAGGATGGACATGGGGGAGGTAAAGAGTAACCAAAGATAACATAGGCTCGAGCAAATGGACAGTGCCTCACTTGTTGGAGGGGGTAGCCTAAAGTTAAAGGACCATATCTCAGGGAGCAACATCAATCATGTTCTAGCCATATTGACTAGCCATGCTGAGTTTAAGATGCTGGTCAGGGAACCAATGAGTCATATAGTTACTGGATGCTCAGAAGAGAGGCCTGAGCTGGAGGTGTACACTTTGGGAAGCATAATCGTAAAGATGGCAAAGGCTGTGAGGAGGTAACCAATGGTAAAGAAGTAGATGCAGAAGGGGACGGGAGTTAGGAGTGACCCAGGGGAATTGACAGAGAAGCAAGACCAGGAAACAATATTGAAAAAGAGTGTCTCGGAAGGCAGGAGGAGAACTGAAAAAGCTGTATACCAGAGACTGAGAAAAGAAAGTTTCCAGAAAGAGGTGGTCAGCTATGTTAGATGCTGCTGAGTTCAGATAAGAGGAGGACAGGGAATAGCCCATTTTCTCTAGCAATATGAAAGTCACTGGTGACCATGATAAAGGTAGTGCCCTTGGAGTAGTGGGGTAGAAGCCAGATCATGATGGAGCTATCATACTTGGACAAAATGTTTAAGAGGAGAACAGGGAAAAGGGGAGGAATTAGAACAGGATGTGGAGTAATGGGAGATTTTATTAGAGATTGCTAGTCACTCCTATGGGAGCTCTGGTAGCATAGTGCCTAAAGCTAACTAGAAGACTGGCAGTTCAAATCCACCAGCCACTCCTTGGAAGGAAGGTTGGGCAATCTACAACTGTAGTGATACCACTGCGGAAATCCAAAGAGGGGTCGCTATGAGTCGGGTCCGACTGAACGGCACATAACAACAACAGCAACAACAACAGTCACTCCTAATATCCATTCTCTCCTTTTCCTTCCTAATAGAATTTCCAATTCCAACTAGTCACAAAGCTTCCCAGAATAATGTCAGGCTTCGCAGCTTCCCTTGCAGCTAGGTATGGTCATGTGACTCAGTCTGGCCAACAAAAGTAAGTGGAAGTGCTAAAGGGGCAGGGAGGCCACATCTCCTGACCTCTTCTAACCTCACAAGAGGAAGACAGAATCACCATCAGTAGCCCAAGGCCTATTCCCGCAAGGCCAGACATGCTTCCTCCCTCCAGCCCTTTCACCAACCCTAACACCAACCGTTCCTCCCACAGTACTCACCACTTTTCTGCTGGGTTCGATAATT
Organism: Orycteropus afer afer; assembly: GCF_000298275.1. NCBI lineage: Eukaryota > Metazoa > Chordata > Mammalia > Tubulidentata > Orycteropodidae > Orycteropus > Orycteropus afer. The sequence continues at coordinate 848,113 of NW_006921750.1, read as the reverse complement.
CACTGCAGTGGCCACACAGAATTTACAGATTATGGGGTTTATTAGGGAAGCATCAGGCTACAATTCAAGTTCAGGAAAAATGCTCAGTCTCTCTCAGCTGGCCATCTCTCAGCCAACAGTCTCTCACAGTCTCTCTCTCAGCAGTGCATGTCCCTCGGTGTCTCACTCAGCAATGCATGTCTCTTGTGTCTCTTTCCAAGCAGCACGTGTCTCTCAGGAGCACATGTCTCAGCAGCACGTCCTTCTCAGCCAGCAGTCAGAGAGACTTCTGCCTCTAGGAGGCCTCCTTTTGAGCCTGGCAGAGTGGCCAAACTAACCAATCCTAACATCAGAATTCTAAGCACCTGAGAGAGAACAAACTTCCCAGAACATTACTTTGTGCTGCTCCCAACAGAAATACCCCAGATGGGTGATTTTAACAATATGGAGCTACTCACAGCAAATTCTGCCATGGAGTTTACAAAGACTTATGGCTAGAAAAGCCATACCAGATAATTTACTACAGTGTAGGAAGTGTCCATATTCTACTACTGGGAAGTGGCTTTAAAGGAAAATATGTACTTTCCTCACACATTTCTCTTTGCAGCTCATTATATTCAGGTGTGATGTCTGGCGCTCAAGCAATAATACTGGACCTTCAGGTAAAAACCATGTGTTCAGATGTTAGAGGAACAAGTTAGAATAAATCTGGATTCCTAGTTTTTGGAGAGCTACCAAACCTGTTCCACGCTACTTACCTCGTGACTTTGTATATAAGAGAAAGAAGTTTCTGTCTTGTTTAAGCCTCTGTTTTTTGGCTCTTGCAGCTCTAATGAATACCAGGGGTTTTATTAAAATATGAAAGTTACCTGAGCATGTTTGCACAGTGATAAGAATAATCCAAGAGGGAAGGCAAAAGTGATGATTATGAGAACAGATGGCATGTGAGCACTAATGGAGGGGTGACCTCTGATACAAGGAGCAGTGAGTATGGAGGTAGAGAAGATGGTTTCCAGTGAGGGTTGGAGGTAAGTGGGAAGATGATAAATCATATTGGATGATGTCTGCTTAATCCTGGAGGTGAGGAAGGTCATATGCTTGGAACAAGAAGTAGGGAAGGTGAGGCCAACTTTGCAAAGTAGGTGATGTCTGAGGTCCTGCTAGCCTGAGCAGCAGCTAGGAAATGACTAATTTCTGGACCAGTTGGCCACGCTGCTGCAGGGCTTGAAGCAGGTGGAAGACATTGCCCACAAAACCAGCCCTGCTTTCTCTATCCTACACTCCTGCAGGCCTCTCTTGACCTTCATTATGACACTTGCCTGCCATTCCCCGTTGGCTTATGAGACCCACTAAGCTCTTCCTGAGCCATTTTTACAGCAATATGACATGGTTTCTGAGAGTACCAGGGATACTCAAACCATAGCAAGTCTATTTTATTTTCCTTTGCTTTAAAAAAGAGAGAGAAAGAGACAGATGGACAGTCCCAACTCATTACAAGTTTGTATTATAAATCCTTGGAAGGAAGGTTGGGCAATCTACTTCCACAGTGATACCGCCTCGGAAACCCAAGGAAGGATCGCTATGAGTCGGGTCTGACTCAACAGCATATAACAACAACAACAATTATAAATCTGTTTATAATACAAAGTTTCCAGGCTAACCATAGAAATGCATCTGTCAAGAATATAGCTGAAATATAGTATAGACAAGGCTGATTGTGGGAACAAAACACTGCACAGGGATAGGAAAAGAAAGAAGCTGAGGGTATCTTTTTCCTGGACCTGGAGTTAGCTACATGGAATTTTTTTTTTTTTTTAAATCATTGAATAGGATTTTATGTTATAGATTGTCACAGGTTGTTTAAACATTCACACATTGAAAAAGATTATTTTTTTCTCAGTTTCTGGCTATTACAACTAAATGTTTCTTCATGTCTTTTGTCCATATTCTAGTTGGAAATCTGGCTTATTTTACTATTGACTCGAGTTCGTTATATATTTTCTCCTAGTCTTCAGCCTGTGCAGAAAAGGACTTAGAGGCGGCACCTTTTGACCTCCTCCAACCTAAAGAAGGGGAAACAGAGTCACTATCAACAGCCCAAGACTTATTCCTATAAGGCCAAACATATTGCCACAGCCACCCTCCAGCCTTTTTACTAACTCTGACACCAGCCATTCCTCCCACAGCGCTCACTACTTCTCTGCTGGGTTCGGTAATTTGTTGCAATGGCCACACAGAACTCACAAACAATACTCATGATTATGGGGTTTATAAGGAAAGTAACAGGCTACAGTATCCGACTCGACAGCAAATAACAACATAACAACAACAACAACAGGCTATAAGTCAGATTCAGGAATACTCTTCCCCAGGAGTGTCTTTTATCAGGACAGTCTCCCCTCTGCTATGCCCTCAGGCACACCTCTCTGGCTCTTGGCCTCTCAGCCTGGGCTCTACCCTGCTCCGACAAGTGTTACCAAACTCTTTTAGCTCTGCCGATTGGTGCACCCCACTGCCAGCACCCCACTGCCAGCACCCCACTCAGCTGGGCATCTCTCTCAGCTGGACATCTCTCTCTCAGCTGGGTGTTTCTCTGTCAAGGAGGTCCAGTGCAGGGATCTCAGGTCCAAGGACATGCTCCTCTCTCCCTCTGGCTCTTGTCTCTTGACAGCAGTGAGATCCCCCTTCTGCCTCTAGGAAGGCTCATTTTAAGCCCTGAACAGTGACAAAACTAACTAATCCCAGCATCAGAGTTCTATATACCTTATTTGCATAGTCCCACACAGTCCCACCAAGTTATCTAGTTACAAAGACTATGCCTAGAGAAGCCATACCAAGTAATTCACTGCACCACAGCTTTTCTTAATAGGGTCTTTTGCAGAGTAAAATTTTTTATTTTGATGAAATTAAATTTATCAGTGTCTTTTTATAGATCATGCCTTTGGTGTCAAGTCTAAGAACTTTTTGCCTAGACTAGGTTCTGAAGATTTTAGTTTGTACTTTTTTCTAAAAATTTCATAGTTCTACATTTTACTTTGAAGTCTGTGATCCATTTTAGCAAATTTTTATATAAGATATGAGTTAGGCTGATGTTCATAATTGTTCCTATGAATATCCAATTTCTCAAGTACCATTTGTTGAAAAGTGTATCCTTCCTTACATGGAAAATTTTAAATGAAAGAACTTTATTTTCCTTCTAAATTTCTCCTGGGCCCTTTGCTCTTCCCCGTCATCCTAGGCTCCACTCCATAATATTAGAGCCTGGCCCAATTCTGGTATCCCAACTCCCTTGCCAGAATGATTGAGATGTACAGTGTGCATTGGGGATGAAGGGTATAAATAGAAGAGGATTTTGGTGCCCAGATCTCCTAATTCTCAGCTTCTTGATCTTAAGTAAATAAATTTACCTCTCTATGCCTAATTTCCTTACCTGTAAACTCAAGAGAGTAGTAAAACACACTCACAAGCTTCAAGCAAGAATCAGATGAGATAGTTTGTAAAAACATCCTGTGAGTGGTAAAGAACTCTCATTGTTACTTGAATGATGCCTCATGAAGGCAAGACCAACAAGGATCTTCACATTAGTCAGGACATTGGTGGAAGTGAGGGAATTTCACTCAAGCTAGCTTAGGCCAAAGGAAAGGGGATAACTGAAGGATGCTGGGGTTGCTCACAGAACTGAAAGAACTTGAAACCAGAGTGACTCTGGAAAAGGGTTGCAACTGGGCGGCGGGGAGACTGCTCAGTGTAGGCACCTCTCTGTCTCTCTTTACAAAAATGTTGTGAGGGCAACATCAAACCTCCTCCTCTAACTTCACAAGGAGAAAGGAGAATCATTATCTGCATCAGCAGCCCAAGAACGATTCCTATACTGCAAATATTTTTTTTTGAGAGAAGACATGTCTTCTCTCTCCAGACTTTTTACCAATTCTCATACCAGCTGTTCCCACCACAGCACTCTGTTCTTCTCTGCTGGGTTCAATAATGTTCTAGTTACCTAGTGCTGCTCTGACAGGAATATACCACAAATGGGATGGCCTTAACAAACAGGAGTTTATTCTTACAGTTTAGAGGCTTTAAGTCCAAGTTCAAAGTGCTAGGCTCAATCGGCTGGGTGAAAGCCCCTGAACCATGGGGTTCAGCTCTGCCTCCTGCTCCTGGCCCACTGGAGCTAGAGGTTTTTATTCACTCAGACAGCTGCTGGCTGCTGAGACTGACAAACCCAAGGTTGACAAGTAAAAAGGGACAGTTCCCATGTTACCAAACACGGCAGGCCATTAATTCAAGTCCATTGAAAGTCCCAAGGTTGGCAGATCATGGCAGGCTGCTGAACAACGACACAGCTACATGCAGGGTTCAAGTGTGCCATAAGCTAGAGACTGTTTCCCAAGGCTTCTCCTTATATACAGGAAGCAGACCACATCCCTAAGGCAGCTACTGAGCTGCTCACAGTAGATTCCACCATGAAGTTTATTGTCAGTCTCATCATGGGGAACACTACATCCAACTGCCCAGCTAGTCAATCAGGCTCGATCAAGTTGACACACAAATGTAACCACCACAGATAATTTATTACAATGGCCACACAGAACTCACAGACAATACTGATGATTCTGGGGTTTATTAGGGAAGTAACAGGTTACAATTAAGGATCAGGAATGACACATGATAAAACCTCTTATAAGCCATGACTGCAGGTGGCAGTCTCCCTGGCCCTTGGCCTCCTGGCCCCTGAGGCTTTTTGGGCTAGCTTGGCCTCTGCCATGCTTGGGCAAGCATTAAAAAACTCTTTAGTTTTTTCAATCTGTGCCAGGGGCACCCCACTGGGCCAAGAATCTTCCTGCCCCAAGGCATTCATCTTGTGCTTGTACTCTCATTCTCGCTCTGGGTTCACGTCAGTCTCCTGGTCCTGCTGCTACTGTTTCTTTCCCACTACTTCTCACTGCCTTGCACTATCTCCAATATTCCAGCTTTTTCTCTCTGTCTTCTGAGTCTAGGAGGTTCTCAGTGCAGGGGCATTGGACCCAAAGACATGTTCCACTCCTATCTCTTCCTCTTGGTGGTAGTGAGGTCCCACTTCCAGCACCTCCACTTCTGCCTCTGGTATGGCTCATTTTAAGCCTAGTGAGATGACAAAACTAACCAATCCCCTGTCAGTGTTCCATCACCTTATTTGCATGGCCCCACCCCCACAAGGGTGCCATGTACCTTATTTAATTTATTAGGCAAGCTGTCCAAACTCCCTGGTGAGCCACAAGCACCTTATTTGCATAGTGCCAGCTATTTGGTGGGAATTACATACCTTGGCTGGAAAGGCCTTATAAGAGCAATCCATCACACCAAATTCCTAATTCTCAGACTTTGTCACATGTTGGGGACATGACTATGAATAGCTTTTAACTCCAGGTTGATATGAACAAATCCCAAGGAAGGCCTCTAATTAGTCTACCTGTGTTCACGTGCTTTCCAGGACCAATCTCTATGAGGAGGGAGATGTGACATTATACTTGGGCCAGGCTGGGTCCCATGACCCTCCTGTGGCAGCAGAACAGGGTCTATGACAAAAGAAGGGGCGGTGTGGCCAGAGCCCATGTCATCATTCCCGACAGAGTCTTATATGCAGGGTATTCCTAGGCCCCAGGATTTAGGCCCGACAGAAGCTCAGTGGAATAGTGACAGTGATAAAATGCAGAGTGACCATTGGGGTTGGCAGTTTCAGAGAGCAGTTTCAATGGAGTGGTAGGGGTGAAAGTCAGGTGACAATGGGTTGAGCAATGGATAGAGGATGGAAGAGAGGTGTTAGCTGGAAAATGGTGAGGGATTCAGGGAGAGATTTTTTCTTTTTAAGAAGACAGAAGGTTGAGGTTGTTTAAACTGAAGAGAAGAAGCAGCAGAAAGATTAAAATCTGCAGAGATTAAAAAAAAAGATGCTTGATGGAGAAGGTGAAGAGCAAGGAGAAGACTAAAGGAGAAACAGGCTTCTGTGGAGATGAGAGAAAGAAGCTGGATGAGGATGGAGATATTTGTAGGTTTGGTAGGAGTTTCTGGGTGAAGCCTTCTTTTCTCAGGAAGTTGGAGGAATGGTCATCCAACTTAATGCTCAAATTAAGTGAGAGTTAGTGGGATTCAAGGATTTCAGAGATACTTAGAAAGCAAAGACAGAGAGATGATTGAGGGTTTGGGAAAGGGTAAGAGTTTAATTGATGTTGCCTTTCCTGAAATAGAGGTCAGGAAGCCCTGTGGAGAAGAATAGGAAGGAATTTGGTATCTTGGCCTATCACCCAATGCTCATGCTATTTGTTCCAGAAAAATCTATTTTAAAGAAATTACAAACTCCCAGGGGTGTTTTTGATCCATTTTACATCTATAGCACTGGTCATGAACCTTCCATCTTTAGACAACATCCCCTACAAGGCTGTTAGGATTCAGCTTTGTGATGGTAGTCCATGTGAACACCCAACACAGTGGAGCACACCCCTAAGGACAAAGGACAAAAGCAGTTAACTGACAGTGGTGACAAGGGGTACTGTCCTCTCTCTGACCTCAGTGTCCCACCCATGCACTGGTGGTAGGGGAGAGTGGAAGGTTGTTAAATAGTGACCTGACAATCTGTGAATCAGCAGACTATAATTACTCCAAATCAGAGAGGCTGAGGCTGGGTCAGAGAGGAAACCCAGATGGCACTAAACAAGACATCTGAGGGAAGGAGCAGATCAGAGGGGATGAGAGCATGGGCTCTGGAGTCAGTGCCTGGGTGAGCCCCCAGGTCAGCCCTAAGAGCAGAGCCCACACAGGGTGGAGAGTTATTCATGTCTACCCCAGAGATAGATTTGAAAGTCTCTTGGCAGTGTAAACAGTGTTCTGGAATAATCTCAGAATCTAACAATTAGGCATTTAAAAATCAGTGAGGAAACAGGCTTGAGGGGAGTCCCCAAACCCATAAGTGGTAGAACCAGGACTATCTGCTTCATGTCCAGACTTGAGTTCCCTGCTTGTCTCGATTTCACACCCAGAACTGTGCCTCTGAAGAGTCATGAATACAAGGATCTGGGGGTAGGCTGAGTTCCTGGGAAGCCTCAGGAAAGCTCAGACCCACCCTGGAGTAGTCTTAAATGGGTGACACCCATGGGGATAAAAAGGAGAGAGGTACATGCACCCCCAAATTATCTGAGGCAGCACAGAGCACAGGTGAATGCTGCAGGCATCACAGGTACCTCTCTCATCCCTGGTGCCTTATATAGCTAAAAAACAAAAAACACCAAACTTACTGCCATTGAGTCAGATCCGACTCATAGCGACCCCTCCTTGGGTTTCTGAGGCAGTATCACTACAGAAGTTGATTGCTCAATCTCCCTTCTGAGTAGTGGCTGGTGGGTTTGAACCACCAGCCTTCTGGTCAGACTTCTGGTATAGCAGTAATGCCTTAGGCACTACAGCTATAGTAACTTTAATCTGGCTCCATAGGAGAACTGTTCTGGGGAATGCTGCAGAGCAGCTGCTGCTGAATGCACACAGTATCACCTAGGGGCAGTCTACTGAAACTCTGAGCTTATCAGGCCACTGTTTTGTTCCCTCATGTGTGTGCACACACACACGCATGCACGTGTGTGTGTGTGTGTGTGTGTGTGTGTGTCGGGAGAAATGGAGGACTTTTCAACTTTGGCTGGCATTGCTGATTTCTCCTTCCTTCTTGGAGTATTCCTTCTCTGCTCTGACACCACTATTTCTGGTGTCCTGCTCTGCCATAATTCCTGGAAATGTTGCTGCTCCTCCAAGACTCTATGCTAAAATCACTTTCCTCCCTCTCATCTCCACAGGTGCTTTGAGGTCTCAGCTACTCCTGTGCTGGAGATGGCTTCTAGGCCACACTCTATCCTTTTCGCCAGCCTAGATCTCTTTCAGGACTCCAGCTCATCTAGAATGAAAATTTGATCCCACAGCCCCTTCCTGAAACCCTTAGAGGTTCATTCCACAGAATACAAACCCCATCCTGCCTTCAACCCACATAGCCATAGAGCTGCCTCTGACCACAGGCCTCCCTTCATATTCAGTGGCCCAACCCATCTTCTCCAAAGTAGTGGTGGCCTCATTGACCACTCTTCTGGGGAATTGCCTCTGGCAGAAGGAAGCTGCCTGGCCTGAAGCTCTCTCTACCCCATCCCTGCTATTCGAGTGGAGGGGTGTAGCCTATATCCATTGCATGGTTGATAGGTAAGAGTTACAAAGACCTGGCTGCCTTGCCTCATCTTGCAGCAACTGAACGGTGATACCATCTTAGAGCTCTCCATGGGATTAGTTGAAGCCTTTCTTACAATGGCCTCATGGTTCAGTTTCTCCCTCTATCCACTTCTTGCGTACAAACCTCTGCATAAGCTTCTGCTTCCTGTGCACTTGACTCTGCACAAGTGGTTTCCTTAGCCAAGAATAGCTTTGTTCATTCCCTTTGCCTGTTTGTCGATATGCAAGGAGAAGAAAACTACCCAGCACAACCAACCCCTCAGCCAGGCCCTGTAGGAGGAGGGCAGGTCTAGAGGGTCAGGGTGTGATCCTATCCCCAGTCATTGCTCCCAACATGGCTCTGATGCCAGGCTTTCACTCCTTCCACTGCTCCTGATGCTTCTGGCCACTTGTTCCATACAACTCCCCTTTCAGGTTCCTGCCTAGCCTGTGCTCAGCTTCTTTATAATTCAGACACCTCAAGAACAATCTGCTGATACCTTTGGTCAGCCATCACCATCCACAGCCTTCTAGAGCAGGACTCTTATGCCAGACCTTTATACCCCTGGCGGCCCAAGAAGGCCTGAATTGGGGTCCAGCACCCACCCCAGTCTAGTTGCTTTGCCTAGGATAGGGTATCTCGGGTCAGAATTTTGGGAGTCCAGCCAGCTCTCTGAGGACCCCAAGAAGGAGCAGTGGTGTGTACAGGTGGGGCCCATAGTGACTATCCTGTCCACTCCTAGGGCTGGTGATAGAAATAGTAAAGAAGCAAATTAAGATCCATGCATTAGCATTTTATAACCAGTATGAATATTTAGATTCAATTTAGTACTGATTACATTATTATTGTGAATTTTTTAAGGTTCTTGAAGCATCAAAAAGAATTGGTCAATATTCAACCATCTCAGGAGGTAACATATGATCGAGAACCAGTGGTATCAAAGGAAGAAGTCCAAGCTGCACTGAAGGAACTGGCTCCAGGAATTGACAGAATACTGACTGAGATATTTCAATAAACAAATGCAACACTAAAATCACTCACTGGTTTATGCCAAGCTAAAATATGCCTGCTTTATGATCCTGCAGTTTTACTCTGTTTTATATTAACCAGAAATGTGTTCACATGTTCATCAAAGACATATACAAGAATGATTATGGAAAGGTGTAAAATGTGTATGTAAAATATGTAAATAAAACACAAAATCAGGAAACAACTAATTCAACGAGACATATTAGAATCATGGCTACCTTGGGGTGTGGGTGGGAAGAAGTTTGACTGGGAGAAGGCATGAGAGAGCTTTCTGGAGTTTGTAAAGTTTTATTTCTTGATCTCATGATGGCTACTCAGGTTTATTTGTAAAAGTTCATCAAAATATACATAAAATTTTGCATTTTACTGTAAACCAAAAATAAACCCCAAACTCACTGCCATCGAGTAATTTCCAACTCATAGCAACCCCCCTTGGGTTTCTAAGGTGATAAATCTTTATGGAAGTATATTGCCCCATCTTCCTTCCACAGAGAAGCTAGTAGGTTTCAACCACCAACCTCCTGGTTAGCAGTCAGATGCCTTAGAAACAATATGTTATAATTCAAGAAAAATACTGTACCAAAAAGAAACCACTACAGTATTTGATTTCTTGCTTTAGGGTCACAATCACATGAGACATTTTTCCTTAATATTGTTTTTAAGTGTTTCTTTTTTACCTCCTAGTTTTTTTGCATAGTGCCTGGGGTCTTAAAAGCCTACACATAGCTATTCAAGCTACAACAATACGTCTCCATTCACCTGGAGTACCAGAGGAAGAAAGAGATCCAGGAATTGGAGGAGAAAATATTGCCACTATGAACATCTGTGTCCTATACCATGAAACCAGAAGACATGGATGGTACCTGACTACATTACTAAAATTCTATAGGAGAATCCTGTCAAAAGGAGAGGGAAAAAGAGAGAGAGAATTTCAAATTCTCAATGGAATCCAGATCTTCTAGAGCCATTGAAGCTAAGTGACAACCCAAAACAATTGTCCTCAAATAATCTTTAAACCTTAAACCTCGATCCAAAACTTTCCTTGGAAGTCTGCTCTGAACCAAACAATAGTTTAACATAATTAGTAAAGTATGTTTGCTTTGGGTATTGTGCTCTTTCAAAGATCTATCTATGTGAAATAAAATTGACACAGCATCTCAAAAAGTTAGATGAAAAGCTTAGGGGACAGTAAGCTTATGTTAATGGTGGTGGAATAATTTGGAAAAGGATACTTAGGAACAGCTACTTGAAGAATATAAAAAATGTCACTGAATTGTACATATAAAATATGTTGAAATGGTATATCCTTTGCTATGCATATTTTCACAAAAAAAAGAAGAAAAAGATTCAAAGTACCCCACCACCAAAACAAACAAAAATGTTCAGTGTTTTTGGTTTTATTTAATTGTGGTGAAATACACACAATATAAAATTAACTATTTAAAGTCAACAATTCACTGTCATATAGTACATTTGCAGTGTTGTGTAACTGCCACCTCTGTCAAGTTCCAAAATATTTTCCTCACCCAGAAATAGAACCCCATACCCATTAAGCAGGCATTGTCATTCTCCATTTCTCCCTTCTTCCCCCATTACCAAATTTGTTTCTATCTCCATGGATTTACCTATTCTAGATATTTTATCTAAATGGAATTGTCTTAATGTTCTCTAGAAAAAAAGAATCAGTGAGATATGTGTATATAGAGAGAGCTATTTACCTTAAGGATCATATTAAGCTCTGGTGGCATAGAACCCAAAGCATTTGACTGCTAACCAGAAGGCTGGAGGTTCAAACCCACCAGCAACTCTTCAGAAGGAAGACTGGGCAATCTACCTCCATAGAGATACTGCATTGGAAACCCAAGGAGGGGTTGCTACGAGTCAGAGTTGACTCGGCAGTGAATTTTTTTTTTTTTTTTTAATTAGAATTGTGGTGTTAGAGGAGAATATTGAATATAGAATGGGGTGCCAGAAGGACAAACAAGTCAATCTTAGAAGAAATACAACCAGAATGTTCCTTAGAAGTGAGGATGGTGAGAGTTCATTTTGCTTATTTTGGGCACATTATCAGGAAAGATCAATCACTAGAAAAGGACATCATGTTTGGTAAACTAGTAGTTGTTGTTGTTATGTGCGCTCGAGTTGGACCCTATTCATAGTGACCCCTCCTTGGGTTTCTGAGGCGGTATCACTATGGAAGTAGATTGCCTCACCTTCCTTCTGAGGAGTGGCTGGTGGGTTTGAACCCCCTGCCTTCTGGTTAGCAGTCAAGTGCCTTAGGCACTATGCTGCCAGAGCTCCTACAAAAGTGAAGAAAACTCTCCATGAGGTGGGTTGACAGAATAACTGCAATAGGGGGCTCAAACACATCAGCAATTGTGAGGATAGTAAAGGACTGGTCAATATTTTGTTAATACTACTATTATTCTTGTTATAGATAAGCTTAAGGAGCTTAAGGTGGTGCAGTGCCTAAGGCATTTGATTGCTAATCAGAAGGGTGCCAGTTCAAACCTACCAGCTGCTCTACAGAAGGAAGCTAGGACAATCTACTTCCATAAAGATTTACCTCCTCAGAAACCCAAAGGATTTCTGGATGGGAGTGAGGTGCTTTTTTTGTTTGTTTGTTTGTTTTGTATCAATCATCTTGCTATAAGTTGGAACCAATTTGATGACAATTAAAACTTCACAGGATGGGCTCACACAATCGTGGGGACTGTTGTTGTTAGGTGCCGTCGAATCATTTCTGACTCATAGTGACCCCATGCACAGCAGAACAAAACACCACCTGATCCTGCACCGGCTCCATGATGATCCTTTCTGTACTTGAGCCCATCATCGCAGCCACCATATCAATCCATCTCATCAAACACATTCCCCTCTTTTGTTGACCCTCCACCTTATCAAGCATGACATCCTTCTACAGGGAATGGTTCCCTCTGACAACATGACCAAAGTAGGTGAGACAAAGTCTGGCCATCCTCACTTCCAAGGAACATCTTTATTATACTTCCTCCAGGACAAATCTGTTAGTTCTTTTAGCAGTCCATGGTACTTTCAGCATTCTTCTCCAGCAACACAACTCAAAATCATCAACTCTTCTTCGGTCTTCCTTATTCATTGTCCAGCTCTCACATGCATATGAGGTGATTGGAAATATCATGGCCTGTGTCAGGCACACCTTAGTCCTGAAGGAGACATGCTTGCTCCTCAGCACTTGAAAGAATTCCTTTGCAGCCAACCTCCCCAGTGCTACATGTCGTCTAATGTCCTGACCGCTGCTTCCTTTGGCCTCGATCATAGAACCAAGCAATGTGAATTCTTTGACAACCTCAATCTTTTCTCCATTTATCGTGATGCTGCTTATTGGTCCAGTTGTGAGGATTTTTGTCTTCTTTATGTTGAGATATAATCCATACTGCAGACTGTGTTCCTCAGTCTTGATCAGTAAGTGCCTCAAGTCATCCTCACTTTCAACAAGCAAAGTTGTATTATCAGCATATCTCAGGGTGTTAATGTCCTTCCTCCAATTCTGATGCCACATTTTTCTTCATATAGTCCAGCTTCTTGGATTATTTTCTCAGCATATAGACTGAATAAGTATGAGGAAGGGATACAATCCTGATGCACTCCCTTCCTGATTTTAAACCATGCAGTGTACCCTTGTTCCATTTGAACGACAGCCTCCTGGTCAAGGTTCCTCATGAGTACAAACAAGTGTTTGGAAATTCCCATTCTGCTCAATGTTATCTGTAATTTGTCATGATCCACACAATCAAATGCCTGTGCATAGTCAATAAAGCACAAGTAAACATCTTTCTGGTATTCTTTGCATTGAGCCAAGACCCATCTGACAGCAGCTATGATATCCCTTGTTCCACGTCCTCTTCTGAATCCAGCTTGCACCTTTGGAAGTTCTCTGTCAATATACTGCTGAAAACGTTTTTGAATTATTTTCAGTAAGATTTTACTTGCATGCAATATTAATGGTATTGCTAGATAATTTCCACATTCTGTGGGATTACCTTTCTTTGGAATGGGTACAAATATGGATCTCTTCCAGTCAGTTGGCCAGTAGCTGTCTTTCAAATCTCGGGATAACCAAGTGAGTGCCTCCAGTGCAGCATCTGTTTGTTGAAATAGCTCAATGGGTATTCCGTCAATTCCTGGAGGCTTGTTCTTCGCCAATTCCTTCATTGCAGCTTCAACTTCCTCCTTCAGTACCAGTGGTTCTAGATCATATGCCACCTTCTGAAATGGATGAAGATCAACCAGTTCTCTTTGGTACAGTGACTCTGTGTATTCCTTCCATCTTCTTTTGATGTTCCCTGCATCATTCAATGTTTTGCCCTTAGAATCTTTCACTATTGCAACTCGAGGCTTAAA
>NW_006921750.1:825816-832850 GCF_000298275.1 Orycteropus afer afer | reverse complement strand
ACAGACAAGTTTGTCTCCCAAAGGTGCAAGCTGGAAACCCCTCCAACCACCCTTACTTGGATACCTGTGGATAACTCTTTGATCTGTTCCAGTCCCCTTTGCCTTTTTTGTCCTCTCCCTGCTTCCTGCCTCGCTGCTTGTGGTGGGTGGCCTGGGTTCCCTCTCCTCACCTAGGTCCCTGTGACTGACTCCTCAGTCTGTTCCAGTCTGCTTTGCCATTGCTGTCCTCTCTCTGCTTCCCACCTCGCTGCCTGTTCTTAGGTTCCTGGAATCTGAATCAGAAGACCCTTAACAATATGGATTGGCACAGTGATTGCAATGATGGGCTCAAGCATAGCAAGGATTTTGAGGATGGTGTGTGGTGTGGGACTGTGCAGCATTTCATTCTGTTGTACATAGCATCTCTATGAATTAGAATGAACTTGATGGCACTCAACAACAAGAAGAACAACTTTTCTTTTACTGTTTTGGAGAAGTCTCCCCCCCCCCCAATTGTGATTTGGTTGAAAACTCACAGAGAAAATTCATTTTCCATACAGCAGTTCATAAATATTTTGTTTCATGACATTGATTACAACCTCCCTTCCCACTTCCTCCCTGTTTCCTTCTTTCCTATGCATTCTTGCCCTTTGAGCTATCTCTTGGTGCAAATTCTGCCCTTCTGGTCTCCCATAGTTGATTGTTCTAATGACTGTACCTTCCTGGTGTAAATGTTCACCTTGTATACCTGTCTATTGTTTGGCTGGAAGCCACGGAAGTGAGTTCAATTCCAGGCCAGAAAGGTCACGAAGGGCAATAGTCTTAGGGGGCTCACCAGTCTCTTTCAGACCAGTAAGCCTGGTTTTTGTGTAATAGTTTTGAAATTCGTTCCTCATTATTCTTCCACTTTATCCAAGATCTCTTATTTTGATCCCTTTTCCAAGTGATTGATAGTGGTAGCCAAGCATCATCTAGTTCTTCTGCTCTCAATGTCATGTAGGCAGAGGATCTCATGGACCATTAGTACCTTGTACTAATTGTTTCCATATCTTGGTTTTCTTCATTCTTCTTTGCTCTGAACAAAGAGAAAAAAATTGTTGCATCTGAGCGGGCCACTTGCAAGCTATTAAGACTCCAGTCCCAACTTACCAAAGTAGGATGTAGAGCAATGATTTCATGTAGTATGTTATGCCAATTGAGCTTGATGTCCCCTGCAACCATGGTACTGAACCCACAGATCCAACAACTTGTTCCCTCAGGGTGTTTGGCTGTGGGTAAGATGTTATCATCACTTTGTCCCTTTAGCTCTATAACATATATGGACATTCTTATAGCACATACAAATACATAAGTAGAAATATTGTCTGCAAAGCTTATATATGGTCATGGGTATATTCCATTTGCCTAGACTGATGATTTAGCCTGTCTACCTATGTACCCATCCATAGATTAATGTTTGTTATTACGGATAATACAGTACAGTGTATGTAAAACTGTTTATCTTTGTTGTCTGTATCTCTTGTATGGGAGCTCTGACACTTGCCTGCTAACCAGACGGCTGGCGGTTGAAACCCACCAGCCACTCCTCGGAAGGAAGGTTGGGCAATCCTACTTCCGTAGTGATACTGCCTCGGAAACCCAAGGAGGGGTCGCTATGAGTCGGGGCCGACTCAACGGCAAACAACAACAACAACAACAACATCTCTTGTATACTTCTCTGTGTCTTTCTTATCCTTAGTGTTTTTGTGTTGGTCACTCACTTTTAGTATATTGCCTTTCCCTTCACCCAAATCAATACTTGTCTCTTACCTATCTAGCAATTTTCCCTCCCATCCCCAGTAACTAACAAAGAAATTTTCCTTCCATGTGTAGACATTTCTTTTAATTTTTTCAACAGTGGATAATATACACAATGGAATACTATGCAACCCTAAATAATAATGTAGAAATGATGAAACACCTCATAGCATGGATGAACTTTGAGGACATTATGCTAAGTGAAATAAATCAATCACAGAAGGACAAATATTGTATTAATCTACCATTGGAGAAATCATTTGATGTGCATACGAACTTGAATTTTAGGTGGTACCAGTCATCTAGTGTATCTTCTGCTGTTTGTACATTTTTAATTATGCCCCCTATATTTGCCCCTACTTTAGTTTGATGAACTCTATAGTTTTAAGTTTTACATTTAAGTCACTGATTCATCTTGAGTTAGTTTTGTTTATGGTGTGACATATGGATCTTGTTTCATTTTTTTGGAACTGGATATACAGTTCTGCCAGCACCATTTGTTAAAGAGACTAGCTCTTCCCCACTTAATGGTATTTGGTCAAATAACAATTCCTCAAAGGTGTCTGGATCTATTTGTATTTTGTTCTACTGCTCTGTGTGTCTATTGCTGTACCAACACCAGGATGCTTTGACTACCATGGTTGTATAGTAGGTTTTGAGATTGAGGAGAGACCTCCTACTTTCTTCTTCTTCACTTGTGCACAGTATCTTTCCTTTCCATAAGAAATTAACTACTGAGTTTCCAATGTCCTTAAAGAGTGTTGATGGGATCTGGATCAGGATTGCCCTGAATCTATAGATTGCTTTTGGTAGTGTTGGTATTTTCAAGAATGTTCAGTCTTCCTATCCATGACCATGGTATGCTCTTGCATTCATGTAGGTCTCCTAAAGTTTCTTAAATTATTGTTTTGTAGTTTTCTTTGAATAGGTTTTTTTGTGTCCCTAGTAAGATGTATTCCTAAGTATTTTATCATTTTGGTAGCTATTATAAATGGTATTGTTTTCTTTTTCAGAGATGTCTTCGTTAATGTAGAAGAATCCAACTGATTTTTGTATATTGATCCTGTATCTTGCGACTTTGCTGAATTGTTCAATTAGATCCAGTAGTTTTCTTGCTGAGCCCCTTGGATTTTCTATGTATAGGATCACATACATTTTCTATGTATGAGATCATTTGCAAATAGACATAATTTTACTTTTCTTTAGTAATTTGGGTGCCTTATTTTTTCCTCCTTCTTGCCTTATTGCCCTGGTTAGGACTTCTAATACAGTGTTGGATAGGAGTGGTGATAGAGGGCATCCTTGCCTTGTTTCCTTTTACAAGGGGAATGTTTTCAGTGTCTCTCCATTGAGAATAATGTTGGCTGTTGGTTTTGTGTATATGCCTTTTACTATGTTGAGTAATTTCCCTTCTATGCCTATTTTGGTTAGAGTTTTAATTAGTGATGGTTGCTGTGTTTTATAAAATGCCTCTTCTGCATTGATTGATAAGAGCATGTTGTTCTTTTTCCTTTTCTTGGGTGATGGATTATGTTGTTTGTTTTTCTAATCTTGAACCAACTTTGACTATGTGGCATGAATCCCTCTTGGTGATAGTGTATTATTATTATTATTGATATGTTGTTGGATTCTATTGGCTAGGATTTTGTTGAAGATTTTTGCATCTATATTCATGAGACATATTGATCTGTAATTTTCCTTTGTAGTGGTGTCTTTACCTGGTTTTGGTATCATGATTATGCTTACTTAAACAAAATGAATTTGGGAGGACTCCATCCTTTCCTATGTTCTGGAATAGTTTGAGTAGGATTGGAGTCAACTCTTCTCTGAATGCTTGTTAGAAATAAAGGAGAACAACATGATCTTATCAATCAATGCAGAAGAGGCATTTTATAAAAAATAAAGAAAGGAGGGGGGGAAAGAATGATTTTAAAAAAGAAAACTGGGGAGCCAGGGAACCCTGGAAGTATTGTTGGCAAGCAGGTGGCAGGCAGCAGGGCACCTGATCCTGACACTAATTCCAGCCTACCCAGAAGGCAACTGGTGGCAGAGCACCTGATCCCAGACAAGTTCCTACTGACCAAGAAAATGTCTGGGGGCAGGGTGTCTGGACCCTGAAAAAGTTCCTGCCAGCCCAAATGACAGCTGGAAGCAAGATATCTGGTTCCAGAAGGAATTCCTACGACCCAAAAAGCAACTGGAGATAGGATTCTGGTCCTAGAAAAATTCCTACTGTTCAAAATGCAGCTGGGTGTGAGGTTCTGCTCCCCAAAAAAAGTTCCTGCCATCCCAAAAGGTGGCTGGGTATAGGGTGCCTGGTTCCAGAAAATGTTCCTGCCAACCCAAAAGGTGACTGGGAGCAGGGTGGCTGATCTTGGAACTAGTTTCTGTCTCCCCAAAAGGTGATTAGGGGCAGGGCACATGATACCAGATGAGTTCTGACTGGCCTAGAAGGTGTCTAGGAGCATGGCCACTGGACACAGAAAGAGTTCCTGCTGGTCCTAAAAGTGGCTGGGAGCAAGTCACCTGGTTGCAGATGATGTTCCTACCAGCCCCAAAAGCAGCTATGGGCATGACTTCCAGTCTCAAAATTCCTTCTGTCTCAAAAGACAAGCAGGTGCAGTGCCCCATTCCCAGAAAAAGTTCCTGCCATCCTAAAATGTGGTAGGGTGTAGGATGCCTGGTCTCAGAAAAAAGTTCCTACTCACCCAAAAAGTGGCTGGGAGCAGAGCACCTAGTCCTGGGACCAGTTCCTGCCTGCCCAGAAGGCAACTGACAGCAGGGTGCCAGGTACAGAAGGTGACTAGGGATGGGAGATGGCCACACTTCTGTTCATTGGGAGGGTATGGCATACAATGGAAACAAGGGGAATATGGCACCTTTCTGGTCATTAGCTACACTTGATGTGTTCAAGTATAGCAAGGATTGTGAGGATGGCACATGAACAGGCAGTGTTTTGTCCTGTTGTACATATGGTTGCTATGAGTCAGAGCCAACTCATTGGCACCTAACAACAACTGGTCATCAGTCACCACTATGGTTGTCTGTGCTGTTCTCAGCAAGTGGAGCTGATTGTGAGGTTGCTGCCTTGAATTGGAACACCACTTGCAAATATTCAAAAGGGTTGTGTTGTCAGACTGGTTGATGTCCATAGTTTCCTTATTCACTCTTTTCATTCAATTTCTTCTATTAGCCAGTATTTAGTATACTTCTTTATATTTCCTTTCAAAGCTCAGGGCTCCAGGAATATCTTCCGTATTATTTCAATTGATTTCTCATTTCTTCATTGTAGAGAGTCTGTGTAGCTTGTCAGTCTATTCTTCCTCTTGTCAGAGGTCTATTTTGGCAGATTTTTCTGTCTCAATTCTGCACTCTTCCTATCACCTGACCTGTGGATCTTGGGACATAAATCTGCACAAATTTACAGCCTGCCACCTGATCTAAAGATTTTGGACTTGCTAGGGAAGAACACAGTTGAGATTTCTCAAGCTAAAAGAACTGAAGAAAAATTTCAAGCCTCAAGTTGCAATATTGAAGGATTCTATAGGGAAGATGGGAGCTCTGGTAGCATAGTACCTAAGGCACTTGACTGCTAACCAGACGGTTGGTGGTTCAAACCCACCAGCCACTCCTTGGAAGGAAGATGGGGCAATCAACTTTCGTAGTGATACTGCCTCGGAAACCCAAGGAGGGGTCGCTATGAGTCGGTTCCGACTCGACGGCACATAACAACAACAACAACAACAACTTAGGGAAGATATTGAATGATGTACAGCCTCAAAAGAAGATAGAAGGAATACACAGAATCACTGTATCAAAAAGAATTGGTCAAT
This sequence comes from Orycteropus afer afer, assembly GCF_000298275.1. Lineage (NCBI taxonomy): Eukaryota > Metazoa > Chordata > Mammalia > Tubulidentata > Orycteropodidae > Orycteropus > Orycteropus afer. The sequence continues at coordinate 827,241 of NW_006921750.1, read as the reverse complement.
ATCCAACTATTTCAGGAGGTAACATATGATCAAGAACCAATGGTAATGAAGGAAGAAGTCCAAGCTGCACAAAAGGAATTGGCAAAAAACAAGGATCCAGGAATTGACAGAATACCCGCTGAGATGTTTCAACAAACAGATGCAGTGCTGGAGGCTCTTACTCATTTATGCCAGGAAATCTGGAAGACAGCTACCTGGCCAACTGACTGGAAGAGGCTGATATCTGTGCCCATTCCAAAGAAAGGTGATCCAACAGAATGTGGAAATTATCAAATGATATCATTAATGTCACACACAAGTAAAATATTGCTGAAGATAATTAAAAAATGGTTCCAGCAGTACATTGCCAAGGTACTTCCAGGAATGGAAGCTGGATCCAGGAGAGAATGTGGAATGAGGAATATCACTGCTGATGTCACATGGATCTTAGCTGAAAGATAAGAATACCAGAAAGATGTTTACCTATGTTTTATTGGCTAGGCAAAGGCATTCAACAGTATGGATCACAACAAATTATGGATAACATTGAGAAGAATGGTAATTCCAGATATTTACTGGTGCTCCAGAGCAACCTGTACGTAGACCAAGAGGCTGTCATTTGAGCAGAACAAGGGGACATTACATGGCTTAAAATCAGGAAGAGTGTACGTCAGGATTGTATACTTTCACCATGCTTATTCAATCTGTATACTGAGCCAATAATCCAAGAAGCTGGACTATATGAAGAACATGGCATCAGGATTAGAGGAAGAATCATTAACAACCTACAATATGTGGATGACACAAACTTGCTTGCTGAAAGTGATGATGACTTGAAGCACTTACTGATGAAGATTAAAGACTACAGTCTTCAGTCTGGATTATACCTCAACATAAATAAAACAAAAATCCTCACAAGTGGACCAATAAGCAACATCATGGTAACTGGAGAAAAGATTTTACTTGGATCCACAGTCAACCTCCATGGAAGCTGCTGTTGTTGTCAGGTGCCATCGAGTCATCTCTGATTCATAGCGACCTATGCACAGCAGAACAAAACACCACCTGGTCCTGAGCCGGCTCCATGATTCTTGCTATGCTTGAACCCATCACCACTGCCACCATGTCAATCCATCTCGTCGAAGGCCTTCCCCTCTTTCATCGACCCTCCACCTTACCAAGCATGACATCCTTCTGCAGGGAATGGTTCCTTCTGACAACATGACCAAAGTAGGTAAGACTAAGTCTGGCCATTCCCACCTCCAAGGAGCATTCTGGCTGCGCTTCCTACAGGGCAGACCTGTTAGTTCTTTTAATAGTCCATGGTACTTTCAGCATTCTTTGCCAACACCACAGCTCAAAAGCATCAATTCTTCTTTGGTCTTCCTTATTCATTGTCCAGCTCTCACATGCATACGAGGCAATTAAAAATACCACGGCTTGTAT
>NW_006921750.1:823457-824843 GCF_000298275.1 Orycteropus afer afer | reverse complement strand
CCTGGAGCCTTGTTCTTTGTCAATTCTTTCAGTACAGCTTTGACTTCTTCCTTAAACACCATTGGTTCTTGAACATATGCCACCTCCTGAAACGGATGAAAATCAACCAGTTCTTTTTGGTACAGTGACTGTGTATTCCTTCCATCTTCTTTTGATGCTTCCTACATCATTCAATATTTTGCCCATAGAATCTTTCAATATTGCAACTTGAGGCTTAAAATTTTTCCTCAATTCGTTCATCTTGAGAAATGCCAGGTATGTTTTTCCCTTTTGGTTTTCTAACTCCAGGTCTTTGCACATTTCATTATAATAATCAGCTTTGTCTGCTCGAGCTGCTCTTTGAAATCTTCTTTTCAGCTCTTTTATCTTGTCATTTCTTCCATTTGCTTTAGCTACTCTTTGCTCAAGGGCGAGTTTCAGAGTCTCTTCTGACATCCATTTTGGTCTTTTCTTTCTTTCACATCTTTTTAAAGACATCTTGCTTTCTTCATGGATGATGCTCTTGATGTCATCCCACAATTCTTCTGGTTTCTGGTCATTGGTGTTCAATGCATCAAATCTACTCTTTAGATTGTCTCTAAATTCAGGAGGGATATTTTCAAGGTCATATTGTGGCTCTTGTGGACTTGTTTAAATTGTCTTGAACTTCAAGTTGAACTTGCATATGAGCAGTTGATGATCTGTTCCACAATCAGCTCCTGGCCTTGTTTTGACTGAAGATATTGAACTCCTCTTGACACTCATGTAGTTAATCTGATTCCTGTGTACTCCATCTCATGAAGTATACATGTATAGCTGCTGTTTGTGTTGTAGAAAAAAGGTATTTGCAATGAATAAGTTGTTGGTCTTGCAAAATTCTATCATGTGAACTCCAGCATTATTTCTGTCACCAAGGCCAAAGTTTCCAACTACCAGTGATTCTTCTTTGCTTCCAACTTTTGCACTCCAGTCACCAATAATAAGCAGCATATCTTTATTGCATGTTTGGTTCATTTCAGACTGCAAGAGTTGATAAAAATCTTCAATTTCCTCATCTTTGGCTTTGGTGGTTGGTGCCTAAATTTGAATAATAGTAGTATTAATGGGTCTTCCTTGTAGGCATATGGATATTATCCTATCACAGACAGCATTGTGCTTAGGACAGATCTTGAAACATCTTTTGTGATGATGAATGCCACACCATTCCTCTTCAATTTGTCATTGCCAGCATAGTAGATCATATGGTTATCTGATTCAAGTGGCCAAAACCAGCCCATTTTAGCTCACTAATACCTAGGATATCAATCTTTATGCATTCCATTTCATTTTTGACAACTTCCGGTTTTCCTAGATTCATACTTCATACATTCCATGTTCTGATTATTAATGGATGTTTGCAGCTGTTTC
>NW_006921750.1:806382-813077 GCF_000298275.1 Orycteropus afer afer | reverse complement strand
ACACGCTCAGCATTTCTCAAGCTGAAAAATTGAGGAAAAACTTTAAGCCTCGAGTTGCAATAGTGAAAGATTCTAAGGGCAAAACATTGAATGATGCAGGGAACATCAAAAGAAGATGGAAGGAATACACAGAGTCACTGTACCAAAGAGAACTGGTTGATCTTCATCCATTTCAAGAGGTGGAATATGATCTAGAACCAATGGTACTGAAGGAGGAAGTCAAAGCTGCAATGAAAGAACTGGCGAAGAACAAGGCTCCGGGAATTGATGGCATACCGATTGAACTATTTCAACAAACAGATGCTGCACTGGAGGCACTCACTTGGTTATCCCAAGAGATCTGAAAGATAGCTACTGGCCACTGACTGGAAGAGATCCATATTTGTACCCATTCCAAAGAAAGGTGATCCCACAGAATGTGGAAATTATCTAGCAATATCATTAATATTGCATGCAAGTAAGATCTTACTGAAAATAATTCAAAAACGTTTTCAGCAGTATATTGACAGAGAACTTCCAAAGGTGCAAGCTGGATTCAGAAGAGGACATGGAACAAGGGATATCATACCTGCTGTCAGATGGACCTTGGCTCAAGGCAGAGAATACCAGAAAGATGTTTACTTGTGCTTTATTGACTATGCAAAGACATTTGATTGTGTGGATCATGACAAATTATGGATAACATTGAGAAGAATGGGAATTCCCGAGCACTTGATTGTTCTCATGAGGAATTTGTACCTTGACCAGGAGGCTGTTGTTTGAATGGAACAAGGGGACACCGCATGGTTTAAAATCAGGAAGGGAGTGTGTCAGGGTTGTATCCTTTCCCCATACTTATTCAATCTATATGCTGAGCAAATAATCTGATAAGCTGGACTATACGAAGAAAAACATGCCATCAGGATTGGAGAAAGAATCATTAACAGCCTGAGATATGCAGATGATACAACTTTGCTTGCTGAATGTGAGGATGACTTGAGGCACTTACTGATGAAGGTGGTTGAAGAATACAGTCTGCAGTATGGATTACGTCTCAATATAAAGAACACAAAAATCCTCACAACTAGACCAATGAGCAGCATCACAATAAATGGAGAGAAGATGTAGTTTGTCAAAGAATTCACTTTGCTTGGTTCTACAATTGATGCCAATGGAAGCAGCAGTCAGGATATTAGATAACATGTAGCATTGGGAAGGTCAACCGCAAAAGAACTGTTTCAAGTGCTGAGGAGCAAGGATGTCTCCTTGAGGAGTAAGGTGCACCTGACACAGGCCATGATATTTCCAGTCACCTCTTATGCATGTGAGAGCTGGACAATGAATAAGGAAGACCGAAGAAGAGTTGATGCTTTTGAGTTGTGGTGCTGGCGAGGAATGCTGAACATACCATGGTCTGCCAAAAGAACTAACAGATCTGTCCTGGAGAAAGTGTAGCTGAGATGCTCCTTGGAAGCTAGGATGGCCAGACTTCATCTCACCTACTTTGGTCAAGTTGTCAGAGGGGACTGTTCCCTGTAGAAGGATGTCATGCTTGGTAAGGTGGAGGGTCGATGAAAGAGGGGAAGGCCTTCGACAAGATGGATTGACACAGTAGCTGCGACAATGGGCTCAAGTATAGTAAGCATCATGGAGCTGGCGTGGGATCGGGCAGTGTTTCGTTCTGCTGTGCATAGGGTCACTATGAGTCAGAAGTGACTCGATGGCGCCTAAAAACAACAACAAGGGTCTTCCACCTTTTTCTCTGACCCTCTACTTTACCAAACATGATATCTTTCTCCAGGGACTGGTCCCTTCTGACCACATGATCAAAGTAGGTGAGACAAAGTCTGGCCACTCTCATTTCTGAGGAGAATTTTGGCTGTACTTCTTCCAGGATAAATTTATTTGTTCTTCTGGCAGTCCATGATATTTTCTGTGTTCTTTGTCAATAGCACAATTCAAAGACATCAATCCTTCGTTCTTCCGTATTCATCGTCCAGCTTTCAAATGCATATGAAAGAATTGAAAATACCATGGCTTGGGTTCAGCTTACCTTAGTCTTGAAAGTGATGTCTTTGAAGACTTTAAACAAATATTTTGCAGCAGATTTGCCCAGTGCAATTGACATCTAATTTCTTGATTGCCGCTTCCATGGGTGTCGATTGTGAATCCAAGTAAAATGAAATCATTGACAACTTCAATCTTTTCTCAATTTGTCATGGTGTTGCACATGGGTCCAGTTGTGAGGAGTTTCTTCTCTTTATGTTGTGGCGTAATCGATTCAGAAGACTGTAGTCTTTGTTCTTCATCAGTAAGTGCCTCAAGTCATCTTCACTTTCATTAAGCAAGTTTCTGTCTTCTGCTTTTTGCAGACTGTTAATGAGTCTTCCTCCATTCTTGATGCTACATTCTTCTTCATATAGTCTAAATTCTTGGATTATTTGCTCAGCATACAGATTGAATAAGTATGTTGAAAAGATACAACTCTGATGCACACTCTTCCTGATTTTAAATCATTCAGTGTCTCCTTGTTCTGTTCAAACAACAGTCTCTTGGTCTTTGTACAGGTTCCTCATGAACACAATTAAGTGTGCTGGGATTCTCATTCTTCTCAATGTTATCCATAATTTGTCATACTCCACACAATCAAATGCCTTTGCATAGTCAATAAAACAAAAGTAAACATCTTTCTGATATTCTTTGCTTTCAGCCAAAGTCCATCTGACATCAGCAAAGATATCCCTCATTCCACATCCTCTTCTAAATCCGTCTTGCATTTCTGGAAGTTCTCTGTCAATATATTGTTGCAACTGTTTTTGAATTATCTTCAGCAAAATTTTACTTGTGTGTGATATTAATGATATTGTTCAATAATTTCCACATTCTGTTGGATCACCTTTCTTTGGAATGGGTACAAGTATGGATCTCTTCCAGTTAATTGGCCAGGTAGCTGTCTTAAAATTTTCCTGAAATAGCTGAATAAGTGCCTCTAGTGCTGCATCTGTTTGTTGAAACTTCTCAACAGATATTCCATCAATTCCTGGAGCCTTGTTTTTCACCAATTCCTTCAGTGCAGCTTCATCTTCTTCCTTCAGTATCATTGGTTCTTGATCATATGCTACTTCCTGAATCGTGTGAATGCCAACCAATTCTTTTTGGCACAATGACTCTATGTATTCCTTCCATCTTCTTTTGATTCTTCCTACATCATTCAATATTTTGCCCATAGAATCCTTCAGTATTGCAATTTGAGGCTTTAATTTTTTCTCCAGTTCTTTCAGCTTGAAAAATCCCTTTTGGTTTTCTAATGCCAGGACTTTGCAAACTCATTATAATACTTTATTTTCTCTTCTTGAGCTGCCCTTTAAAATCTTCTGTTCAGCTCTTTCATTTCAACATTTCTTCCCTTCACTTTCACTACTCTCCATTCAAAAGCAAATTTCAGAGTCTCTTTTGACATCCATTTTGATCTTTTCTTCCTTTCATGTCTTTTTAATGACCTTTTGCTTTCTTCATGTATGATGTTCTTGATGTTATCCCACAACTTATCTAGTCTCTGGTTACTAGTATTCAATACATCAAATCTGTTCTTGAGATGGTCTCTAAATTCAGGTGGGATATACTCAAAGTCATATTTTGGCTCTTGTAGGCTTGTTTTAATTTTTTTTGGCTCATTTGGAAGTTGCATAGGAGCAATTGATTGTCTGTTCCACAGTCAGCTCCTGGCCTTGTTTTCACTGATGATATTGATCTTCTCCATCACCTCTTTCCACAGTTGTAATCGATTTGATTTCTGTGTATTCCATCTGGTGATGTCTGGATGTGTAGGCACCATTATGTTGTTGAAAGAAGGTATTTGTGATGTCATTGGTCTTGCAAAATTCTATCATGCAACCTCCAGCATCATTTCTATCATCAAGGTCATAATTTCCAACTACTGATACTTTTTTGTATCCAACTTCCACATTCCAATCACAAGTAATTATCAGTACATCTTTATTGCAAGTTTGGTCAATTTCAGACTGCATAAATTGGTAAAAATCTTCAATTTCTTCAACTTTTGTTTTGGTAGTTGGTGAAGAAATGTGGACAATAGTCATGTTTACTGGTCTTCCTTAGGTGCCATGGATTTGGCTCCAACTCATAGTAACCCTATATACAACAGATCAAAACACTCCCTGGTTGTTCACCTTCCTCACAATCCTTGCTACAGTTGAGCCCATCATTACAGTCACTTTGTCTATCCATCTTGTTGAGGGTCTTCCCCTTTCTCGCTGACCCTCAACTTTACCAAGTGCTAAAGAAGTAGGGAGATGGCATCTTCTGACCTCCTCTAACTACACAAGAGGAAGACAGAAGCACCATCAGCAGCACAATGCCTGTTCTTATGAGGCCAGACATGCTGCCACCCTTCAACCCTCTTACTAACCTTGCCACCAACCATTCCTCCCATGGCACCAACCATCTCTCTCCTGGGTTCAATAATTCACTGCTATGGCCACACAGAACTCACAGATTATAGGTTTATGAGAAAAGCAACAGGCTACAATTCAAGTTCAGGAATGCACTCAGTCTCTCTCAGCCATCTGTCTCAGCAGCAGGGCCTTTCTCTCAACAGCTGGCCTTCTATCTCAGTAGCTGGTCATCACTCTCAGTCTCTGTCAGTAACACATCTCTCCCTCAGCAGTGTCTGTTTCTCTCACATCTCTCTCTCTCTCTGCACCACACCTCTTTCAGCAGTGCTTCTCTTTCAGCCTGTAGTCAGAGAGACTCCTTCTGCCTCTAGGAGGGCTCTTTTTGAGCCTGGCAGAGTGGCCAAAACCAACCAATTCCAACATCAGAGTTCTACACACCTGAGAGAGAGCAAACTTCCCAGAAGATTGCTTCATGATGCTTCAGCAGAAATATCCCAGGTGAATAACTTTAACAATCGGATACTCAGTTGCTCATGGTAAAGTGAGAGTTTACTATGGCTAGAAAAGCCATACCATGTAATTTACTACACCACAGAACACCACTTGGCTTTTCTAGCTGTTATCCCTTTTATACTTCAAAAATTAACATCTCCTTCACCATCAGTTTGGGAGCTCTGGTGGTGTAGTGCCTAAGGCGTTTGACTGGTAACCAGAAGGCTGGCCATTCATACCCACCACCCACTCCTCAGAAGAAAGACTGGGTAACCTACTTCTGTAGAGATACCACCGTGGAAACCCAAGGAGGGTTCACTATGGGTTAGGATCAACTGGACAGCAGTGAGGTGTGGTTTTTTTTTTTTTTTTTTCCACCATCAGTTTGAGAATAACCACACCCATGAAAGCATTTACATGCTTACTTTATCTCCCCCCACTTTAGGTAGCCAATTTCTAATTTTTCCCATCCCTATCAAACCAGTAATCTGAGGAAACAAACCTGATACTTCTCACTGAAAAAAAATCTTCTGTTCTTCTTGGAAACTTTGGGCATCCACATTCATAAACAAGTAAAGTCTAGCCCACTGCAAGCCATCAAATTGCAGCAACTTTATACTAGCTCAATGTTAAGCATCTTCTTCTTTGTTTGGATGGGTTCTGGTCAGCTCAGTCCTAGCCATCCCAGCTAGGTCATGGGTTCAAGCTGCCAAGTTTGGGAGTCACACTCTTCCCTTCCCTTCAGACCGGCCAGCACCTTCTCTTTTTCATCCTCAGTCCTCAGGGACTATTTCCACACAACTCCTTGCACTTCAGACCAGCCAGCCCTTCCTCTCACCCCTAGCCTCCCTGGCATAAGTCAAAGAGTACCAAATTCAGCCTGTTTCTTCATTGCTGCACTTCCTCCATTTCCACTCATTTGGACCCAGGTTGTCACAAGCCAGCAGCATACAAGCCTACTACTGGCTTGCTTCCCTTAACTTCCAGTCCTGGAAGGGGTTTCTCTCATAGACCGTGACTTTTCTGCCATGATGCACCCAAAGCCAAATTCAAATTGCTTCAAATTCAAAAAGCCAAAAAGTCATTTTTCTTTTTTCTATAGGTCCTGTCTTCAAATACAGATCTTCTGTTCTCTCAGTAGTTCTGGAGGAGGTTAAGATTTTCTACATAAGCCCCCTATACTCTACACACAGGGTTTGAAACAAAAGCCTGTGTTTCTTCTGGGCAAATTCTATATCCCTTTTTAACATATCCAATCAAGTATTGGCTGAAGGCAGACTTACATGCCCTCTGTTATTCATACCCATAATCATTTCTAACATACAAGTAGGTGAGATACAATTCAATATCCATAGTACAATCAGAGAAATGCAAACACTAAAACATATACTCCTTTTTTTAAAAAATTTTTATCGTGGTTTGGGTGAAAGTTTACAGAATAAATTCATTTTCCATACAGCAGTTCACACATACTTTGTCTCATGACATTGACTCCTATTTCTCACAATGTAACAGCTCTCTTCTGATTTCCTCCCCATAATTACCTCTTTCCTGTGTCCTTCCCTCCCATGAACTCCTGCCCTCCGAGCTGTATCCCTGTGCATAGACAGCCCTTCTATTCTCCTATGATTGATCTCTCCAAGGAGTGTATCTAGCTAATGTAAATGTTCAGCTCATATGCATGTCTTTTGTTTGACTGGAAGTCATGGGAGTGGGTTCAATTCCAGACATGAAGGGCAGCTAGGGGTCATAGTCTCAATGGTTCCATCAGGCTTCATCAGACCAGCAAACTGGTCCTTTTTTTTTTTT
>NW_006921750.1:791887-801357 GCF_000298275.1 Orycteropus afer afer | reverse complement strand
GGTTCAATTCCAGACCTGAAGGGCAGCTAGAGGCCATAGTCTCAGCAGTTCCACCAGGCTCTATCAGAACAGCAAACTTGGTGCTCCCTTTGTTTTCTTTCCCAAATGCTTTTGAATTTTGTTGCACATTGTTCTCCCTCTCTATCCAGGATCTCCTACATAGATGCCCCTCCAAGTGGTTGATGGTTGTAGCCGGCACCATCTAGTTCTTCTGGTCTCATAGTCATATAGGCTGCAGATCTCATGGTGTACCAGTCTCTAGGACTAATTGTTTCCATGAATCATTGCTTTTCTTCATTCTTCTTTGCTTTGGACAAGGAGAGACCCATCATTGCATGTAGATGGTTGCTTGCAAGCTTTTAAGACCCCAGTCACTACTTGCCAAAGTAGGAGGTGGAACAATGTTTTGTGCAGTATGTTATGCCTATTGAGTTTAATGTCCTTTGTGACTATGGTCCCAAGCCCACAGGTTCAACTACTTGGTCCTCTGGGTAGCTGGCTGTGACCAAGATGTGACTACAAACTTTTCCCTTGTCAGCTCTACTATACACCTGGGAATTCTTACAGATCATACAAATACACTTGTAGAACCACTGTCTGCCAACCTTATACATGGTTGTGGGCACACTCTCCCCTGTACAGACATACCTTTCCCCCCATCTATCCCCCTGTATACCTATGTTTGCCTTCACTGACAACATAGTACTGTATGTGGAAAATGGTTTATCTTTGTTGTCTGTAGCTCCCATGTACCTCTCTATGTCTTTCTCTTCCTCTATGGTGCCATATTGATCACTCACATTTGGTACATTGCCTTTCTCTTCACCCAAATCAATACTTATCTCTATGTATCTAATAGTGTTCCTTCCCCTCCCCTCCCACCTCTGGTAACAAACAAAGAAAATTTCCTTCCATAGATAAACCTTTCCTTGACTTTTAAAGTAACAGACTAATATAATACTTGTCCTTTTGTGATTGACTTATTTCACTCAGCATAATGTCCTCCAAGTTCATCCATATTATGCAGTGTGTTGTAAATTCTACATTATTCTTTAGTGTTGCATAGTATTCCATTGTGTGTATGTACCAGAGTTTGGTTATACATTCCTCAGTTGATGGACGCCTAGGTTGTTTCCATTTTTAGCTATTGTAAATAGTGCTGCGATAAACGTGGGTGTGCATATGTCTGTTCTTGTCATGACTCTCACTTCTTTAGGATATATACCTAGTAATGAAATGACTGGGTCAAATGGTATTTATTATTGCAACTTTTTAAGGAATCGCCATACTGCTTTCCACAGTGGTTGTACCATTTTACACTTCCATTAGCAGTGTATGAGAGTCCCAATCTCTCCACGTTCTCAACAGCATTTGTTGTTTTCTGTCTTGTCAAACTTTGCTACTACTGCTGGGGCAAGATGGTATCTTATTGTTTTGATTTGCATCTGTCTAATGGCTAATGATCATGAGCATTTCTTCATATGTTTGTTGGCTGCCTGAATAACCTCCTTGGTGAAGTGTCTATTCATGTCTTATGCCTATTTTTTAATTGGGTTATTTGTCTTTTTGTTATTGAGGTGTTGGAGTTTTCTATAAATTCTAGATATAAGTCCCTTGTGAGACATGTCATTGCCAAATATTTTTTCCCAGTCTGTAAGTTCTCTTCTGACTCTTTCGGAGAAGTCTTTGGAAGCACATAAAAATTTAAGTTTTAGAAGGTCCCATTCATCTAGTTTCTATTCTGCTGTTTGTGCATTGTGGGTTATGCTTGATAGTCTATTTGTGCCATATATTAGGGCCCTTAAATTTGCCCCTAGTTTTTCCTTGAGGAACTTTATAGTTTTAGGTTTCACATTTAAGTCTTTGATCCATCTGGAGTTAGTTTTAGTGTATGATGTGAGGTACAGTTCTTGTTTCACTTTTCTGCAAATGGATATCCAGTTTTGTGAGCACCATTTACTGAACAAACATTCTCTTCCCCTTTTAATGGATTTCAGCCCTTTGTCAAAAATCAGCTGACCATAGGTCGATGGATCTATTTCTGGATTCTCAATTCTGTGCTGTTGGTCTATGTGTCTGTCTCTATACCAAAACCAGGCAGTTTTGACTACTGTGGCTGTATAGTAGGTTTTGAGATCTGACAGTGTGAGACCTCCTCCTTTGTTCTTCTTCTTCAGTAGTGCTTTGCTTACCTGAGGTCTCTTTCCTTTCCATATAACATTAGTGATTGGTTTTTCCATATCCTTAAAAAATGTTGATGTGATCTGGGTTGGGATTGCATTGAATGTATAGATTGCTTGGGTAGAACTGACATTTTCACAATGTTCAATCTTCCTCTCCATGAGCATGGTAAGTTCTTCCATTTATGCAGATCTCTTAGGGTTTCTTGAAGTAGTTTTTTATAGTTTTCTTTGTAGAGGTCTTTTGTGTCCCTGGTAAGATTTATTCCCAAGTTTTTTTGTTTTTTGTTTTTGTTTTTGGTAGCTATTGTAAATGGTATTGATTTCCTTATTTCTTTTTCAGCAATCTCTGTGCTGGTATAGAGAAATCCAACTGATTTTTGTATGCTGATCTTGTATCCTGCCACAATGCTAAATCTCTCAATTAGTTCCAGTAGATTTTTGACAGAGCCTCTTGGGTTTTCTAGGTATAGGATCATATTATCAGCAAATAGGGATACTTTGACTTCTTCCTTATGAATTTCTATGCCTTTGATTGCAGGAATGGTTGTTCGATTCTATCAAATGCCTTTTCTGCATCGATTGATATGATCATGTGGTTCTTTTCCTTTGTTTTATTTATGTGGTAGGTGACATTGGTTGTTTTTCTAATGTTGAACTATCCTTGCATACCTGATATGAACCCCACTCAATCATAATGAATTATTTTTTGATATGTTTTTGGAGTTTATTGGCTAGGATTTTGTTGAAGATTTTTGCAACTATATTCATGAAGGATATTTGTCTGCAGTTTTCCTTTTTAGTGATTGCCTGGTTTTGGTATCAAGGTTATGGCTGCTTCATAAAGTGAACTTGACAGGATTCTATCCTTTTGTATGTTTTGGAATAGTTTGGGTAGGATTGGTGTCAGTTCTTCTCTGAATGTTTGGTAGAATTCTTCAGTGAAACTGGGCCAAAGCCTGTTCTTATGTGGCCAGACATGCCACCACCCTCCAACTCTCTTACTAACCTTGTCAGTAACTGTTCCTCTCACAGCACCCACCACCTCTCTGCTGGGTTTGATAATTCACTGCAGTGGTCACACACAACTCACAAGTTATGGTGTTTATTAGGGAAGCCAACAGGCTACAATTCAATTTCAGGAATGTGGTCAGTCTCTCTCAGCCAACTGTCTCTCTCAGCAGCCAAGCCTCTTTCTCAGCAGCCGGCCTTTCTCTCAGTATCTGGCCATCTCTCTTAGTCTCTCTCAGTAGCACACCTCTGTCTCAGCAGTGCATTTCTCTCTCTCAGGTGCATGTCTCTTTCAGCAGTGCATCTCTCTCAGCAGGCAGTCGGAGAGACTCCTTCTGCCTCTAGGATTTGTCCTTTTGAGCCTGGTAGAGTGGCCAAAACCAAGCAATCCCAACATCAGAGTTCTACACACCTGAGAAAGAGAGAGAGAAATTCCCAGAAGATTGCTTCTTGCTGCTTCAACAGAAATATCCCATGTGGATAATTTTAACAATAAGATACTCAGTTACTCATGGTAATATGGGAGTTATTAATACTATGGCTGGAAAAGCCATACCATGTAATTTACTACACCACACATAGCATGCGGTGTATGCATGCTAGGGCATGGTCCCTTCTGACAACATGACCAAACTAAGTGAGATGAAGTCTGGCCATTCTGGCTTCTAAGGTGTGTTCCAACTTCACTTCTTCCAAGACAGATTTGTTAGTTCTTCTGGCAGTTGATGGTAATTTCAGTATTCTTCACCAGCAACTACAACTCAAAATCATCAACTCTTCTTCAGTCTGCTTTATTCATTGTCCAGATTTCACATGCATATGTGGCTATTGAAAATATCATGGCTTGGGTTAGCCACACTTTCATCTTCAAACTGACATCTTTGCTCTTCAACACTTTAAACAGGTCTTTTGCATCAGATTTGTCCACTGCAATAGACATTTGATTTCTTGACTGTTATTTCTATTGGTGTTAATTGTGGATCCAAGTAAATTGAAATAATTGACAACATCAATCTTTTCTCCATTCATCATGATGTTGCTTATTGGTCCAGTTGTGAGGATTTTCATTTTCTTTACGTTGAGGTGTAGTCGATACTGAAGACTGTAGTCTTTGGTCTTTGTCAGTAAGTGCTTCAAGTCATTTTCACTTTCAGCAAGCAAGATTGTGTCATCTGTGTCATTCTTAATGAGTCTTCCTCCAATCCTGATGCCACATTCTTCTTCATGTAGTCCAGTTTCTCAGATTATTTGCACAGTGTATAGATTCAGTAAGTATGGTGAAATGATACAAGGTTGACATACACCATTTCTGATTTTAAGCATGCAGCATGCCCTTGTTCTTTTCAACTGACAGCTCATGGTATATGTACAGGTTCCTCATGAGCACAATTAAGTGTTCTGGAATTCCCATTCTTCTAAATGGTATCCAAAATTTATTATGATCCACAGAGTCAAATGCTTTTGCCCCGTCAATAAAACACAAGTAAACACCTTTCTGATATCTTTTGCTTTCAGGTATGATCCATCTGATATCAGGAATGATATCCCTCATTCCATGTCCTCTTCTGAATGTAGCTTGCATTTCTGGAAGTTCCCTATCAATATACTGCTGCAATAATTTTTGAATTATATTCAGCAAAATTTTACTTGTGTGTGATATTAATGATATTGTTTGATAATTTCCACATTCTGTTGTATCACCTTTCTTTGGAATGGGTACAAGTATGGATATCTTCCAGTCAGTTGGCCAGGTAGCTGTATTTCAAGTTTCTTGGTATGGATGAGTAAGTTCCTCAGGTGCAGCATCCATTTGTTGAAACACTTTAATGGGTATTCCACCAGTTCTTGGAGCCTTGTTTTCACCAATTCCTGCAGTGTAGCTTGGACTTCTTCCTTCATTACCATTAGTTCTTGATCATATACCATCTCCTGAAATATTTGAACATCAACCAATTATTTTTGGTACAGAGTCTCTGTGTATTCCTTCCATCTTCTTTTGATGTTTCCTGCATCGTTTAATATTTTGCTCATAGCATCTTGCAATATTGCAACTTGAGGTTTAATTTTTTTCTTCAGTTCTTTCAGAGTAAGAAATGCTGTGTGTGCTCTTTCCAGGCCTTCCTTGAAGGCCTATGGATATTATTCTATCACTGATTGCATTGTATTTTAGGATAGATCTTGAAATGTTCTTTTTGACGACAAATGCTGTCCCTTCCTCTCTATTACTCCCAGCATAGTACACAATATGATTGTCTGATTCAAAATGTCCAATACCAGTCCATTACAGTTCACTAGTGCCTAGGATATCACTATTTATGTATTCCATTTCATTTTTGACTTCCAATTTTCATAGATTCATACTTCTTACATTCCATATTCTGATTATTAATGAATGTTTCCAGCTGTTTCGTCCTGTTTTGAGTTGTGCCCATCTGCAAATGAAGGTCCTTAACATTTTACTCCATCCATGTCATTAAGGTTGACTATACTTTGAAGAGGTAGTTCTTCCTCAGTGGTATTTTGAGTGCCTTCCAACCTAAGGTGCTCATCTTCCAACACTATATCAGACAATGTTTCATGACTTTTCATAAAATTTTCCAGTAATATATCAGACAGTATTTCACTGCTACTCATAAGGTTTTCACTTGCCAATTATTTCAGAAGTGGATGGCCTTGTCATTCTTACCAGTCTCTCTTAGTCTTGGAGCTCTACTGAGACCTGTTCACAATGGATGACCCTGCTGGTATTCAAAATACGAGTGGCATAGCCTCCAGGCTCTCAGTAACATGCAAGCCACTGGAGTATGACAGACTGACAGACAAGTGGTGGAAAAACAGAACCTACAGATTGGGGAAAAAAATAGTTTGCAATGACATTTGATAAGAGACTTATCTTTAAAATTTATAGAAGACTTCAATGCCTCAACCTCAAAAAGGCAATTAAAAAATAAGCAGAGGACATTAATTTCACCAAAGAAGATATGTAAGCAGCCAACAAACACATGAATAATTATTCCCGATCCTTAGCCATTAGAGAGATGCAAATCAAAACAACAATGAAATATCATCTCATGCTAGCAATAATAGCACAGTTCAACAAGACAGAAAACAGCAAATGCTAGGAAGGGTGTGAAGAGTTAGGAACTCTCATACATTGCTGATGGGACTGTATTATGGTACAACCACTGTGAAAAATATGGCACTTCCTTAAAAAGCTGGAAACAGAAATACCATTTGATCTAGCAAACCCACTACTAGGTATATCTTCTAAAAAGTTGAGAGCTGGGACACCAATAGGTATATCATTGCATTAATATTCTAATAGCTAAGATATGGAAACAACTTAGGTGTCCATCAACGAGTGCATGAATAAACAAACTATGGTATATGCACACAATAGAATACTATGCAACATTAAAAAATGATGAAGAATCTGTGAAACACTTCATAATTTGGATGAACTTAGACATTATGGTGATTGAAATAAGTCAATCACAAAAGTACAAATACTTTATAGTCCACCATTATAAAAAGTCAAGGAAAGTTTTACACATGGAAAGAAATTTTCATTGTTGGTTACCAGGGATGAGATGGGAGGGGTGGAAAAATTGCTGGCTAAGTAAGAGATGCATACTTATTTGGGTGAAGGGAAAGGTATTATACAAAAAGTGGGTAATTAGCACAATATCACTAAGGAAAAGGAAGACATGGAGAAGTGCACAAGAGGTACAGAAAACAAAGGTAAATACTCTTACATAATATCGTATTATCAGTAATAACAAACATTAATCTATGAGTGGATACATAGGTAGACAGGCAAGATGATCAGGTATGAGTAGACAAACAGGACTATATCCATGACCATCTACAGGCTTGGCAGACAATATTTCTATATACATATCTATATGTGCTATAAAAATGTCCATGTATATAATAGAGGTTAACAGGGGCAAAGGTATGATAACTTCTTACCCACAAACAAACACCTCCAGGGAGAGAGTTGCTGGGATTCTGGTCCCGGGACTGTGATTACAGGGGACATCAAGCTCAATTGGCATAACATAATATGATAAAAATATTGTTCTACATTGTACTTTGTTGAGTATGATTGGGGTCTTAAAAGCTTGCAAGCAACCATGTAAGAGGCAATTATTGGTCTCTTCTCATCTGGAGCAAAGAAGTGTGAAGAAAATCAAAGACACAGGGAAACAATTAGTCCAAGGGACTAGTGGACCATGGGAAACAGCCTACATAATCCTGAAACCAGATGATCTAGATGGTACCTGACCACTGCCAATCACTCACAAAGTGCTCAAAATTAGAGATCCTGGATAGAATGGGAGAAAAATGTGGAACAAAATTCAAAATTATAAAAAAGACTAAGTTTACTTGTCTGATAGAAACTGGTGAAACCCATAAGACTCTGGTCCCTAGTCACCGTTCATGCTTGGAATTGAACTCACTCTGATAGCTAAAACTTCAGCCAAACAATAGACAAGACTACAAGGTGAACAATTACACCAGGGAAGTGCACTCCTTAGAACAAACAACCATGGGAGAACAGAAGGGCAGCATTTGTGCAGAGAGAAGCTCTGAATGCATAGGGAAGAAGAATACAGTGAAAAGCAATCAAAGGGAGGAAATGGGAAAAGAGTTGCTATAGTGTGTAGATTGCAACTAACATCACAAAACAAAATGTGTACAAACTTTTGAATGGATAGTGGATTTGCTCTGTAATTTTTCACACAAATCACAATAAAATGTTGGGAAAAAAATCTACCAAAATATTTTATTTGTAGTCTTGGGGCAGTCCACACCCTAAAGAAACTTCCCTTCCAACTGATTGAATTAGATTACATTATGGAAGATGATTATGTTACCTTACTTTAGATTACGTTATGGAACAGCAAGTAGTCTACAGTTTGGCCAAACCATTGTGAACTATAACTTAGTTAAATTGACATATGAAATTAATCATCACAACATCACACAATATGAGACTTTTTGGTCTGATTCCTTTCATTTAGCATAAGGTTTCAAGATTCATCCATATGATAGCATTTGCTAAGACTTCACTCATGTTAATGGCAGAATACTATTTCATTGAATGGATATACAATGGTATCAGTTTATCCATTCATCAGTTGATGGACATTGGACTATCTCCACTCTTTGGCTATTGTGAATAGTGTTGCTATTAAATTTCATGAACAAGGATTTTCTTAAGGATCTGTTCTCAATTTTGGGGTAGCCTAAGGATAGAATTGTTGGGTAATTCTATGTTTAATATTTTTAGAAATTGCCAAACTCAGGCTTCTGGTAAGATGGCGGACTAGGCAGAAAGACTGCACAGACCCTCTTCAACAAAGAAAAGGGAAACCAATTAACACAGACAGAGAAGATAATTCTGGAACCCTGAGCCTTGAAGGGAAGGATATAGAAGTGGACTAAACCCCAAAGCAGAAGAAATTGCATGAAAATACCAAAAACAGGGACAGACGGAGCTGCGGTCTGGCAGCAACCCTGAGTGATCCTGACAGCATGGCAAAAACAGCTTGGAGAGTGCCAAGTGGTGGTAGGACCTAAGAATTAACCTAAAAATCAGCCTTGCTAGCCAGGGACTGCATGGAGGACTGCTCTGGTGGCTGCTCTTCAACCAAAAAGGTGAAGAGAAATGCAAGCTGAGCTTTGGACTTTTTCCTGTCTGGAGGATGCTGCCATTTTGAATGTTCACAAGTGGCTTGATCATTTTGCATATTTAAAGATACAATGCTCTTGCAGATTCCAGGGCCTTAAGAACAGGTTCTGCTTTTCAGCAACCCTGAGGACACTCCAGACCTGGACCTGCACAACTGAAAAGGTGCGACATTCCTCTTGTTACTCTTATACCCCACACCCGCTTGGTGATTTGAGGTGCGGCCATCACCCACTCCCACCTGTCTTCTGAGCCCACAGGAACTCCATCACATCTGTGTGCTCAGAAGGAGCCTGTGTAACCTGCCCTACCCCTGCTGATTTTTTTTTCTATTTTTTTTTTCTTTTTCATTTTCTTTTTTCTGGTAATTGGTTTGCTTGTATTTGTCTGTTTTAAAACAACTATTAGTATTAATACTTTTGTCCTTTTTACTATTATTCTTATTCTTCCCCTCCCAGGTCCTAGTTTTCAGCTTTTTTCTTTTCCCTGTTCCTGGTTGAAATTGTTTTTAATTTAATTTTTTCTCTCCTTTTTTCTAATGGTTAACCCTATTCCTTGTTTTTCTTTTTGCATTTTTCCCATTT
>NW_006921750.1:791188-791744 GCF_000298275.1 Orycteropus afer afer | reverse complement strand
TGTGATTACATGGTATGTTTTTGTCCATGTGCTTTTAGATTTTGATCACTATTCAATTGTAATTTTTGTCTAACTGAGTGGGAGACAGCAACAGTCCCCATAATACACAACTACACCCACAACTCCTGCAACTTCACTTACTGAGCGAGAGCCATTTCCACCTTCTCCACCAATGGGCCAATAATAAAAAACCACCAAAAACAGCCTGAATCAGCCTTGGTTCTTCTTCACAAAGAGTTAACAGAGATCAAAAACAATGCCACGATGCCTCAGAGACAACAGACCATCACAGTCCACACAAAGCAGGATAAAGTGGTAGAAACAAGGGAGCAGGATACAGACCCAGAACACATCACTGAAGAAGCAGCAGTATTAGAACTCTCTGATAAGAAATTCAAAAGAATTATATTTAGGTATCTTCAAGGATTGAGAGGCAGACCAAACAAAACACAGATAAAATGCTAGAAGAATTTTGGAAGAAAATACAAGAACAAAATGACAAAATAAATGAAAAATTAGAAATTATTCTAAATCTACAGACAGAAATCCAGAAGAT
>NW_006921750.1:789733-791088 GCF_000298275.1 Orycteropus afer afer | reverse complement strand
AAAACTACTTCAAGAAACCATAAGAGATCTACATAAATGGAAGAACATCCCATGCTCATGGATAGGAAGATTGAACATTGTGAAAATGTCAGTTCTACCTAAAGCAATCTATACATTCAATGCAATCCCAACCCAGATTTCATCAACATTCTTTGGGATATGGAAAAACCAATCACTAACTCTATATGGAAAGGTAGAGACCTTGGATAAGCAAAGCACTACTGAAGAAGAAAAACAAAGGAGGAGGTCTCACACTGCTGGATCTCAAAACCTACTATACAGCCACAGTAGTCAAAACTGCCTGGTATTAGTTTAATGACAGATACATAGACCAGTGTAACAAAATTGCGAACCCAGAAATAGATCCATCACACTGTGGTCAGCTGATCTTTGACAAAGGGCCAAAATCCATTAAATGGGGGAAGAGAATGCTTATTTAATAAATGGTGCTGGCAAAAGTGGAGATCCATTTGTAGAAAAATGAAACAAGATCCACACCTCATACCATACACAAAAACGAACTCCAGATTGATCAAAGACTTAAATGTGAAACCTAAAACTATAGATTTCCTCAAGGAAAATCTTAGGGCAAATTTAGGGGCCCTAAATATATGGCATAAATAGACTATCAAGCATAACTCAAAATGCACAAACAGCAGAAGAGAAATCAGATGATTGGGGCCTTCTGAAAATTAAATTTTTATGTGCTTTCAAAGACTTCTCTAAAAAAGTCAAAAGAGAACCTACAGATTGGGAAAAAATATTTGGTAATGACATATCTGGCAAGGGACTTATCTCTAGAATTTATAGAAAACTCCAACACCTCAATAACAAAAAGACAAAAATCCAATTTAAAAATGGGCAGAAGACATGAATAGACACTTCACCTAGGACAATATTCAAGCAGCCAACAAACATATGAAGAAATGCTCACAATCATTAGCCATTAGAAAAATGCAAATCAAAACGAGATACAATCTTGCTCCAGCACTAGTAGCAAAGTTCAATGAGATAGACAATAACAAATGCTGGTGAGGATGTGGAGAGATTGAGACTCTCATACACTGCTGGTGGGACTGTAAAATGGTATAACCATTGTGGAAAGCAATATGATGATTCCTTCAGAAGTTGGAACTAGAAATACCATTTGATGCAGTCATTCCATTACTAGGTATTTACCCTAAAGAAGTGAGAGGCATGACAAGAACAGATATATGCACACCCATGTTCATTGCAGCATTATTTACAATAGCCTAAAAATGGAAACAACCTAGGTGTCCATCAACTGAGGAATGGATAACCAAACTATGGTACATACACACAACGGAATACTATGCAACGCTAAAGAATAATGT
>NW_006921750.1:782199-788163 GCF_000298275.1 Orycteropus afer afer | reverse complement strand
GTAGGAGTGCATGGAGGGATGGACACTGGGAAGAGGTAACTATGGGGAGGAAGTGGGAGGGGAGCTGTTGCATTGTGGTAAACTGTGGTCAATGTCATGATACAAAGTGTATGTGAACTGCTGTATGGAA
Source organism: Orycteropus afer afer (assembly GCF_000298275.1). NCBI lineage: Eukaryota > Metazoa > Chordata > Mammalia > Tubulidentata > Orycteropodidae > Orycteropus > Orycteropus afer. Next base: position 788,033 of record NW_006921750.1, on the reverse strand, counting down.
AGTAATTTTGCTCTATAAATCTTCACCCAAACCATAATAATAATACAAAAAGAAAAAAAAAAATTGCCAAACTCTTTTTCACAATGGCTGCACCATTTTACATTCCCTTTAGCAATGGATGAGGATTCAAATTTCTCCATATCCTCAGTCACACTTGTTATTTTATGTTTTGTTTTGTTTATGGCCATCCTAGTGGGTGTGAAGTGGTATCTCCTTGAGGGTTTGACCTGCATTTCCCTAAATGACTATGACATTGGATATTTTTTCATGTCCTCATTGGCCATTTGTATGGTTTTTTAGACAAATGTTTATTCAAGTGCTTTGCCCATTCTTTAAATTGTATTTGTCTTTTGTTGTTGAATTGTAACAATTATTTATATATTCTGTATACTAGACCCTTACCAGATAAGTAACTTGAAAATATTTTTTCCTGTTATTTATGTTGTTTTTCACTTTGTTTATAGCGTCCTTTAGTGCAAAAAATTTTTTAATTTTGATGAAGTCCAGTTTGTCTATTTTTCTTTTGGTGCTTATGGTTTTGGTGACATATCTAAGAACACACATTGCCATATGCAAGGTAATGGAGATTTACTCTTATGTTTTGTCTAAGAGTCTTATAGTTTTAGGTCTTATATTTAGGTCATTGATCCATTTTGAGTTACCTTTTGTATACGGTGTAATATAAGTGTACAACTTCATTCATTTACATGTGGACATCCAGTTGTCCTAGCACCATTTGTTGAACAGACTATGTTTTACTCATTGAATGATCTTGGTGTCTTTATAAAAAATCAACTGACCATATATGTATGGGTTTATTTCTGAACTGTCTATTCTACTCCATTGGTCGATTTGTTTATCCTTATACCAATGCCGGAGCTCTGGTAGCATAGTGGCTAAAGCACTTGACTGCTAACCAGAAGGCTGGCAGTTCAAACCCACCAGCCACTCGGAGGAAGGAAGGTTGGGCAATCCTACTTCCGTAGTGATACTGCCTCAGAAACCCAAGGAGGGGTCGCTATGAGTCGGGGCCGACTCGATGGCACATAACAACAACAACAATACCAATGCCATACTCTTTTGATCACTGTAGCTTTGTCACAAGTTTTTAAGTCTGAGTCTCAGGATGTTTTGGAATCTCCAGGTCTTGTGAAAGAGTGAAGACTCTGCCATGTGTGGGTCTGTAGTTTGCTGGGGGGGACTTCTGTCTGAGCTCTTTCTTGGGGAGCAGGGAACAACCTCAGTAGAAGGGTATTTGGCAGAGCTGCTTGGAAATGCTGAAACTACCCTGGGGCACAGCTCTCCTTGATGGCATTGAAGGCAGGGTCACTATATGGATGTTTGGCACAGCCACAACACCAAAACCAAACCCACAGACTTTGAGTCGATTCAGACTCATAGTGACCCTACAGGACAGAGTAGAATGGCCCCATAATGTTTCCAGTGCTGTAGATCTTTACAGAAATAGACTGCCTCATCCTTCTAATGTGGAGCACCTGGTGGGTTTGAACAGCTGACCTTTTGGTAGCAGCCAACTACATTAACCATTACACCACCAGGGCTTGTTATTGCTGTGGTATATGGGTAACGGAGCACTCTCTGAGGTAACTCCTCCTTAATAGTTATTTTTAATTATTGTGGCAATATTTTAATAATAGGAATCTTCATTTTCTAAAAGCTTCTCTGAGTGAGCTGCTAATCTGGTTCAAGGGGCCATGGACAGGCTACCTGGGTAGAAGGCAGAGGTTTCCTACCCTTGAGAGATGAGAGCCTTCTATACCCCTGGACTGCCCAGCCAGGGTGCAGAAGGAACTCAAGACCCAAGGTGGCCAGAATTTCAAGGCTGGGGCATCAAGAAACCTCATCCAGATGGGTCTCTATTTGGAGCTGAATGACAGATTGTGCTGGACGATGCTGGGAAAACTGTCACCAGCCTTCTGCATCACTCTCTGTTCTGTCAGAAGAAGACCAGTGATCACTGAACCAAAAGTAGAGGCAGGACTTATATGGTTATGGGACCCTACTTTAAGAAACAGGCTATGGAATTGCAAGTACACGATTAGGTGTGACAGTGACTATTTAGAGGAAGGAGAGACATTATCAGAGCCTTGGAGATCCTTTCCCTGAGATCTCTTCAGGTGAGTGGTTGGAAATACTTAACTAGAAATGCTGAATGGTTGCTACCTGACTTTTCCTCCCTCCTGAGACACTGCCCCATCACCAGAACCTTTCCACCCTCTCAGAGCCTGTGCAAGTGAGGGCCTGAGGTTTAGGCATCATTTGCTTCCCAGGGAGTCTGCCCCTGCCTAGGTGGAAGGCTTTTGGCAAGGGCAGTGAGGCTTTTTGCAAGGAGAGTGTTTGAGGGCCTGTTCTGTGGCCAAACTCATGCTCCAAAAGGAATTTTTTGAAATCCCTTTATATCCAGCATAGAACTGGCTTCAGGAACTTGCTTCTGGAACTATGTTTTAGGGCCTGAAAAAGTGTTACTTTGGATCCTTTCCAAATGATAAACTAAGAAAGCAATGAATGTCTTCTGAAGGCTATCCTTCTGAGTGTGGAGGCAACCCTAGAGTCTTAATCATCAGGTGGGCCTCAGGGCTTAATCCTAACATTATAAGTGGACTCTAACATGAACTTATTTCTATGCCAGGAGCTCCTATCCCAGTTCTGCTGGCCTTTGTTTGCTCTGTTATTTGAGAAGTCCCTTGTGTTCTTGGGGTTCAAGTTTCCACCTGGACAGAGTAGAATGAACCTGATCATAGATTTCTCTGGCTGGGGGTCTCAGCCTTCTGTAGCCCACTTGCTCCTTCTTCACCTGGCTAGTGGCTGTTTGTTTCACATCCTCCCTTTCTTAGGGCAAGGAGTGCTTCCCTACCTCTCTTTGGAGGTTCAGCCCCTCCATTGCATGACCCTGCACTTCTCACAGATTTACCACCCTGTGTGCACTAACCACTTGTAGTGCCTCTGCTCTGTGCCCACAGCTGAGCTAGTGCTGTGGGAATGGGTTTCCTAGAGGTTAGGACTGCCCCCACACATCTTATGTCTCAGGGAGAAAGCATTCCAGGTCAATCTTACTTCCTAGAGACTTCAGACTTTAACACATTTTGCAAACAAAGACACTGTTGTTATTGTTGTTAGGTGTCATTGAGTCAGCTCCAACTCATAGCCACCCTATGTACAACAGAATGAAACACTGCCCAGTCCTGTGCCAGCCTCACAATCCTTGCTATATCTGAGCCCATCATTGCAGCCACTGTGTCAATCCATCTCTTGGAGGAACTTCTACTTTTTTGCTGACCCTCCACCTTACCAATCATGATATCCTTCTCCAGGGAATGGTCCCTTCTGACAACCTGACCAAAGTAGGTGAGATGAAGTCTGGCCATTCTTGCTTCCAAGGAGCATTCCGGCTGCACTTCTTCCAGAACAGATTTGTTAGTTCTTTTGACAGTTCATAGTACTTTGAGTATTCCTTACCAACACCACAACTCAAAAGCATCAACTCTTCTTTGATCTTCCTTATTCATTGTCCAGCTTTCACATGCATATGAAATGATTGAAAATAGCATGTCTTAGGTTAGGTATACCTTAGTCTTCAAGGAGACATCTTTGGTCTTCAGCACTTTAAAGAGATCTTTTTGCAGCAGATTTGCCCAGTGCAACCCGTTGTCTGATTTCTTGACTGCTGCTTTCATTGGTGTTGATTGTGGAAGTAATATAAAGTCTTTGACAACTTCAACTAGGGGCCCAGAAGTGGAATAACCTGTACAAGGACAAATATGCATAAAGGGGAGAGAGTGAGTATGAAGCCTCACAGTCTACTGGCAGAACCTCTTTCTACTGCCACTTAAAGGTTCTCCACTACCACTGGGGGCCCTGATCCCCACAGAGCCTGCCTGCCTTTTCCTTTCTCACATAGAGCAAGTGGTAAGATAGGCTCCAGAGGGGAGCTTGAGGAGAACCTGGAAAGGCTGGGCTCAGAGGCCTCTGGTCAGCTCCCTCACTGTTTTTGACTGTGAAGTCCACCTCTATGCTCTTCCTACTTCCTTCTCTTCCCTAATAGCTCCAGTGGAGAAGACTTCCCCTAGGTGCTTCTCTGAGCAGGAAGAGCAGCTTCTATGGAGAGAGTGCCTCCTGAAGCTGCTCCAGTGCACTGGAGTGAGAGGTTCATTACTAGTGGTCATGAAAGCCTAAAAATTGCCCCAACACCTCTTGAATCACTAATGCTAGGTGTTCTGGTTATCTAGTGCCACTCTGACAATAATATACAACAAATGGGATGGCTTTAACAAATAGGAGTTTGTTCTCTTACAGTTTGGAGGCTTTAACTCCAAGTTCAAAGTGCCAGAATCTAGTGGCTAGTTGAAAGCCCCTCAACCTTGGGGTTCAGCTCTGCCTCCTGCTGCCAGCCCACTGGAGCTAGAAGCTTTTCTTCATTCACACAGCTACTGGCTGCTGGACTGACAAGCCCAAGGTTGACAAGTAAAAAGGCACAGTCCTGATGTTACCAAACCACATGGCAGGCCATTAATTCAAGTCCACTGAAAGTCCCAAGGTCAGCAGAGCATGGAAGGCTGCTGAACAACAACACAGCTACATGCAGGTTTTAAGCATGCCATAAGCTAAAGACCATTTCCAAAGCTGCTGCTTATATACAGGAAGTAGACCACATCCCTAAAGCAGCTACTCAGCTGTTTGTGGTAGGTCCCACCATGGAGCTGATTGCCAGTCTCATCATGGGGAATAACTACCACCAGCCACTCAGCCAGGCCCAGCCAAGTTGACATACAACATTAACTACCACACTAGGGAAGAGATGAGAGCCAGATAAGGTTAGCCCAGGTCTCTATAAGGCACAGGCTTCAAAGGCTTCCTGCTTCACAGTGTGACTTGGCCCTGCTCCCCAGCCCTTCCTGTCAGAGTGTGCTGGGCTCCTCTTCCTTGCAGAGTTGGCTTCCTCTTCCCCTACGTAAGAAAGCACAGCCAGGAAGGGTCCCCTGATTATGGGAGAGGTACTCCCAGGGTATGTATCTGGACTCCATTTCCTCCTGGGGTTCCAGCCTATACAGGTACATGGGGCTCCCTGGAGTCCTTGCACCATATTAATTTTCTATAGTTTGATGTGGCCTGAGTTTCATAGCACATCTATAACCTTCTCCTCTCTGAGGGGGTGAAGGTGAGAGCACAAGAACTCCAGGTCACTAAACCAGCTGAGAAAGTTTACTAAGCATATAGTATGGTACTATTTTTATTATTTTGCTAAAAATTTTTGATTGGTTAATATAGTCACATAAACAAACTAAAAATATTCAAAAGGGCATAAAAAAGATATTCTCCTCATACCTCTGTCCCTAGCTACCAGTAAGAACTCTGTTGCCAGAGAAAAATATAGTTACTAGTTTTTCTTTTTCTTTTTATTGTGATTTGGGTGAAAATTTACAGAGCAAATACACTTTCCATACAGCAGTTCACATACACTTTGTCTCATGACATTGACCGCAATTTACCACAATGCAACATCTCCCCTCCTACTTCCTCCCAATAGTTACCTCTTCCCTGTGTCCATCCTTCCATGCACTTCTGCCACCTGAGCTGTCTTCCTGTGCACAAGCAGCCCTTCTTTCTCCCAAGCTTGTTCTCTCCAAGGAGTGTATCTACCTCTAGTAAATGTTCAACTCATACACCTGTCTATTGTGTGGCTGGAAGCCACAGGTGTGGGTTCAATTCCAGACCTGAAGGACAGCTAGGAGCCATAGTCTCGTTGGTTCCACCAGGCTCTATTGGGCCAGCAAACCTGGTCCCCCCCCTTTTTTTCCCAAATAATTTTGAGTTTT
>NW_006921750.1:775273-775996 GCF_000298275.1 Orycteropus afer afer | reverse complement strand
TGCTTCTTCCTCAGGGATGTGTTCTGGGTCTGTATCTTGTTTCCTTGTTTCTACCACTTTATCTTTCTTCTTTGTGTGGACTCTGATGGTCAGTTGTCTCTGAGGCATCAGGGTGTTGTATTAAGATTTCTGTTAATTGTTTGTGAAGTGCAGCCAAGGGTGATTCAGGCTCTTCTTGGTGATTTTTTATCATTGGGCCGTTGGTGGAGAAGGAGGTGTTGGCTCTTGCTCAGTAAGTGAAGTTGCAGGAGGTGTGGGTGTACTCATATCTTATGGGGACTCTTGCTGTCTCCCAGTCAGTTAGGCAAAAATTACAATTGAATAACCATTAAAAAACTAAAAGTACATGGACAAAAATACACCATGTAATCACACAGGAACAGTAACTCAGAAAAGTAAAAGGTGAGACAGAAGAAGAAAACAAGAAAACCTGCAATCTCTGTGAATAGGGCACTAAGAGAAAAAAGATAGAGAAGGAGAATAATGAAGAAAAAAATGGGAAAAATGCAAAAATAAATAAATAAATAAATAACAACAACCAACAAGTACCAGGTTAACCACAAGAAAAAATAAGGAAAAAAGAAAAAACTAGGACCTGGGAGGTTAAGAATAGTAAAGAGGACAAAAGTATTATTAATAATAGTAGTTTTAAAACAGACAAATATAAGCAAACTTAACACCAGAAAAAAAGAGAGAAAAAGAATAAAAATTTTAAAAAAAAAA
>NW_006921750.1:760689-775142 GCF_000298275.1 Orycteropus afer afer | reverse complement strand
ACCTTTTTAGTCATGCAGTTTGGGATAGTCCTTGGGGTTACTGGAAAGAGAACCTCTTCTTAAGCCCCTGGAATCTGGTAGAGTGCTGTCTCTTTAGGTTGTCTCTAGCTGCTGGTTACATGTTGATTTGTTTTGTCTTGGTTTTATGGTTAATATTTTGAAAAGGTGAAGCTCGTGTTTTTTATTTTATTATTTATTCAGGTATGTTGGGTCACTCTGCTGTTTTCTTTGTGATGGTGGAATCACTGTGTGGAATGTGGATATGTGTTTCTGTTTGTAGTAAATAGGGTTTAGAGTTCCAAGCGGGAGGTTTTATGGTAATTGGCTGAATATGGTTTCTTCTTATTGAATGCGTGAAGTTATTGGCAGAGAAGGTAGGAGCAGAAGAGGGAAAGCTTGGTGTTGCTAGGGTTGGTTTCTAGGGCTTTGTGCAGGCTGTTATTGATGATGTAGTTATTTACAAGACCACTGTTCAATCTCAGGAAAGATTCCTGTTGTTAGGGAGTCGCCACTTTCCACCAGGCCCAGGCACACTCAAAGACTTCGCTTGCGAGGCCCCTCAGTGCCAAAAAGCCTATCCAAGGCAAATTCCTGGGACCGCACACAGCCGCAGCTTCCTCTCTCTCCCCACCCCATCTGCCTGAAGCGTTGGGGCAATCCCCCCAGACCACTAATGGCTGTGGAGTTTATCTGTGATACCGTCCACCTGCAGCACCAAAGATGCACACAATTTCAGCTGTGCTGGAGTCGGGGGAGTACCTGCTAGTAAACTGTGGTCCTGATAGTAGTGACAAAGATAAGCACAATGTCTCACAGGCTGACCCAAGCCCACTCAGTGACCCACTAAGAGGGGAACGAGCTCACCCTCCTGGAGCACCAAGAGCTCTCCGTTTGAGTTTCGGTGGTGCTGCACACGCCCGTTTGCACTTATGTGACCCATGTTACCAATAAAATCAGGTGCTGGAGGCAGATCCTTGGGGCTGTTTGCTGGGATGTTGGTGTGGTTGCTGGTATGCTGATATAGGGTGCCTTCTTTCTTGGCTCACGGGGATCTCAGGTGTCCGCCCTCGCCCAACAGTGACTGCCCCAGGCAAGTTTCCAATGGCCTCTCTCAGCTGCCCATCCGTCCTCCACCAGGTAGATCTTTCTTAAATAATCTCCCTGTGCCTTTCCTCTAATTCTGCTCTTCTGTGTTTGGTGCACTGATTCAGTGAGCTGTTCAGAGCACCAAAATCCCTAATTCAAACTGCTGTACCTAGTTTTTCAAGCACTTACATGCTAAAGGGAAATAGCATGGTGCTTACTGACAAGACTCCATTTTGAATCCAGTTACTAGTTTTTCAAGTATTTTCCTGTAAATATGTTAAACCAGACACTGATGGTTATTCCCAGAAAACCATTATAGTTTCTTTTGAGGGGATCAAACTAGTAGCTGTTGAGTCAATTCTAACTCATGGTGAACCCACGTATGTCAGAGTAGAACTGTGCTCCATAGGATTGTCAATGGCTGATATTTTGGAAGTAGGCCTTTCTTCTGAGGCACTTCTGGGTAGATCCAACTCTCCAGTCTTCCAGTTAGCAGCATAGTGTTTTAACTATTTGCACCAAACAGGGACTCCTATTTGTTTTTTAGGTTTAGAACCACCAAATTTTAGCTGGTTACAAAACAGTCCATGAGGAAGACTTAATTTCCTAGCCAGTTTTCTTGGTAAGCCCAGAGTCCTGGCCAATGGAATGTGAGTAAAAGTGATACGTGCTTATTCCAGGTGTCCTTACAGGAGAAAAGCACATACTCTATTTCTCTCCCGCCCCACCTGTTGGCCAGAATGTGAACATGGTGGTGCACTTTCTTGGACCTGAGGACAGAGGCACTGATCTAGGGATAGTGGAGCAAAAATAAGGAGGGAGCCTGTCCCTCACCCACAAAGCCACAATCCTAGCTCTGGATTGCTTATATACAGAATATGATGTAAGAGAGAAATAGACCTCTATCTTATTAAACCCAAACTAACACATAACAATAAAGACTCATTGCCATTGAGTCAATTCCAACTCAGCAAACCTATAGTACAGAATCAAACTGCCCCATAGGGTTTCCAAAGCTATAATCTTTACAGAAGCAGACTGCCTCATCTTTCTTCTGTGGAGCAGAAGGTGGGTTTGAACTGCCACCCTTTTGGTTAGCTACTGAGTGCTTAACCACTGTGTCATTAGAACTCTTTCAATACATACAGAGATAGATATAGACAGTAGGCACTTGATTCTACACACTTTGTTTTTTCACTTGGCAATATATTTTCACTTGGCAATATATTTTCACTTAACAATGTCTTTTGGTACATAATATAAATATATTGGTTTATACTATACTTACCAAACACATGAAAAATTATTCTTCTTTATGGCTACACAATAATATATTATACAGACATAGAATCATTAACCAGCTCTCTATCCATGGGTTGTTTCAATTATTGTATTTTTTTTTAAATTATTGTAATGACTAATTTTTCATACAGTTCACACAAGTAGAAGTTTATTTGTAGGTTAAATCTCTGGAAGTAGATATACAGAAATAAGGTAAGGTGAATTTGTAATGTTGAGAGGAGTGCCAAATTTTTTCCAGAGATTTTATGAATTCAAATCTCACCAGAAATATATGAGAGTAACTGATTTATCCCATATCCCCTCCAGAACAGGTATTATTAAACTTTACAAAAACCCAACAAAAGTGGGTTCTTTATCAATTTATTGTTGTTCTTTATCAATCTAGTAAGTGAAAAATAATATGTCAGTATTTATCTTGTAATGAGTGATCTTGGCTATATTTTTTATATATTTAATAGCCATTGTGTATCCTTTTCTCCAAGGAGCTCTGGTAGCACAGTACCTAAGGCATCTGACTGCTGCCCAGAATGTTGGTGGTTCAAACCCATCAGCCACTCCATGGAAGCAAGACTGGGCAATCTAGTTCTGTAAAGATTTACCACCTCAAAAACCCAATGGGGGTTGCTATGAGTCAGAACAACTTGATGGCAGTGGGTTTGGTTTTTTTGGTATCCTTTTCTCCTAAACTTAAAAAAACAAATATTTCTTTTTTTTTTTTTTTTGCTTGTTATTGTTGAGAAAATACACAGTAGAACATAAACCAATTCAACAACTTCTACATGTACATTTCAGTGACATTAATTATATTCTTCAAGTTGTGCAACCTTTATCAGCCTCTGTTTTAGAGTTATTCTTCCCCAATTAACATAAAATCACTCCCCTCTAAGGTTTCTAGCTACACTTTTGAGTTGCTGTTGTCAACTGGATCCCATATAGACAGTTCTTAAAAGAACGTAATGCTCAAGACAGACATTCTTTGCTAGTTAAGCTACACTATTGTTTGGTTTTAAGAAGACTTCAGAGGGATATTTGATTTAAGGTTTAAAGATTATCTTAGGGCAAGCTTCTGTGGCTCATTCAGCCTCTATGTCTCCAGAAAGCATGGATTCCACGAGAATTTCACATTCTGTTCTGCATTTTACTCCTTTTGATCAGGATTATTCTATAGAATCTTTGATCAAAACATCCAGTAATGGTAGCTGGGCAGAACCCAGTTCTTCCAATCTCATGGCAAGGGAAGTAATTATTTATGAAGGCAATGGCAACACATTCCATTTCCTACACCTATTCCTGACTCTCCTCCCTCTGTTGCTCCAGACCAATAGACACTAACTGTTGTACCTTGGCTAGTCACTTGCAAGCTTTTAAGACCCAATCTCCTATACTCCTTATTCATATTTTTCTCACACTTTTAATTGAGTTGTTCACCTCTCTATAATGTCACTGTGAGTTGGAATTGACTTGATGGCTCACAACAACAATTTGAAGGAGCTCACTATAGATTAGGAAAATCAGATCTTTGTAATATGAGTTGCAAATGTTTTCTCACAGTTTTGGTCATGTGACTTTGCTTATAATTGTTTTTATCATTCAGGTGGAATTATTTATTGAGGGCCAAGTTCTCTGCTGGATGCTAGGGAAACCAGAATGAACAAGAAACATTTCCCTGTTTTCCAGGAATGGCTAGTCCACTGATGCAAAGCAGAAGGGGTTCAAGGACAACAGCACAGATATGAACCCAGGTGTTAGGTTTGGCCTTGAAGTAGGAACTGTGGAGCATGTGGGCATCAAATCTAGAACACCCCTGCATTATACAGATGAAGAAATGAACCCAGAGAGGGAAGGACCAGCCCAAGGTTTCATGGCAAATTGGAAGTCCAACTCAGTATGCTTAATTTAGGGCTCTTTTCTCTCTAGCATGTAACTGCTCCAGACTGGTTCTGGGTCTTGTAACATCATGCTCCCAGAACTCTGATGAAGATTATAACTAACTCTGTACTGGCAGGGAGTATTTGAAGTAAGGAGTGATATTAGCACATCTTGCTGGATGAAAAGAGTCCAGTTAGAGGCATCATCTCCTTGGAGACAAACTATAAAGGGACAGCTCCATGGACAGACCCAGAGAGGCACTTCTAAATCAAGACCTGCAAGGACTTGGCCTCACACAGTAGCTGTCCCTGGACCACTTCCATGTAATTTTCCTTGGCTCCTGGGCCTGCCTGACCACTTCTATAAAGGAGCTCTGGTGGCATAATGCCTAAGGCATTTGACTGCTAACCAGAAGGTTGGTGGTTCAAACCCATCATGCCACTCCGTGGAATGAAGACTGGGCAATCTACTTCCATAAAGGTTTACCAACTCAGAAAACAAAAAGGGGGTTGCTATGAGTTGGAATCAACCCAATGGCGGTGCATTTGGATTTTGGTTTTATAAAGAGAAAGCCCTAGGGGTTGAAAATGTCTAGCCTACTCAGCTGTTCACTGTAAAAGGCACCTTAGAAGAAAGGCCTGGTGATCTACTTCTGAAAAATCAGCCATTATAAATCCGATGGAGCACAGTTCTACTCTGACACACATGGGGTTGCCATGATTAGTGGTTTATAATGAGAAAGTCTCATCAGCTCTTTGATTACCTTGATGTTACAAAGCAAAGAGAAATGTGTATTTACTTTTCTTTATTTACAAAGTCTCAAACTACGTTGATTTTTATCATCATCCAAACATTTTTCTTTTTAAAAGAATTGTTAAATACTCATACAGCTAAACATATTTCTAAGTGTTTTAATCCATTTCAGTTATGATTATTGACACTCAGATTGTCCCTTCTTTGTCAGGTGAGAACTTCTTTGAGGTAGGTCCACTACAAGTCTTCAGTGATTGTTAAGAGCTTGCTGGTATAACAAGATCTTCCAGGCTCATCTTGTACATCTTCTACCCAAAGCCTTCAATCTATCATTTCCCCAGGACTTTCTTTTAGGGGAAACTAGTATTGGAAGACCACAGTCTAGGTCAACTGCTTTTTGGGAGAATTGAGTTAGTTCATGTTTCCTGACTGAACAACATAAAAATGAGAAAGAGAGCATGGTTGTCTCTTGCTCTACTCCAAACAGAAACTCTGGTCAAGGTTCTGCCTCTCCAAGATTTTACAATTGTTTATCAATTTAAGGTAGTGGTTTTGGACATAGCCTACATATTGGAATCCCTTGGGGAGCTTAGACAAAAATTCTGACACCTGAATCCATTCCCAGAGAGTCTATTTTAATTGGACTACGATCTAGCCTGAGGAAGGTGATTTTGTAAATTGTGAAGCTCCCACAAGGTTCTCAACCAAAGTTGCACACTGTTTATCACCCTATGTTTTTCTACTTTCATGATATGTGTGAGTCTGCCTAAGCAATATTGTTTTGCATGTCTTACAAAATCTGTATAAATTGGAGAAGTGGACCAAGCAGAGGAGGCAGAAATCAGCATGAGCAAAAGCTGGGTGAGCATCATGGCTGGGATCATCACTATCAAGGTGGTGAAGTAAAAGATCCATGTTCTGCAGGAGTAGACTGATGATGCCTAGGAGAGGGCATCATTGAATGTGGAGGGGGGAAAGTCAAGCGCAGGAAAAGGCTGAGGTTGAGATGGTCTCATTGTATCATCTCATCTATTTGGTTGAAGAGGAGAAGGACTGTGCTCAGGAGCACCTGGCAAAAGCTAGATGAGGCAGAGAAAGCTGCTCGTGAGAATGAGGGAGGTTAGGAAGTTTATAAAAAACTGGTCCTTAAAAAAAGGAGCTCTGGTGGTGCATTGATGAGAAGCATCTAGAACTGGATTAAATACCAACTAATAGAAGAACCTGAATGAAAACAGTGAAAAAGGAGACAAACGGAGCTGCAGCCTGTCAGCTATCTTGATGGCACAGCCAATTTGAATATTTACAAGCAGCAATCTGATCCAGGCAACAATCTAAGAATCAGCTCTCCTTGTTGAGGACTGTATGGGCAATTACACTGCTGGTTGATGATTAGAAAGGAAAACAGCGAAAAATGAGACAAACAGAGCTGTGGAGTGCCAGCTTCCTGAGAAGCAGCCATTTTGATTATTTGCAAATGGCATGACCATTTTGAATAATGGCAAGCCATGTTCTGATCTGGGCAGAAACCTAAGAATAGACTCTGCTTGCAGAGGACAGCATGGGCAACCTCACTGGAGACTGATGACTAGAAAGGTGCAATATTTCCCTTGGTCCAATTATACACCCCCCACCCACCCACCTTCTGGACTGGTAGGAATTCCATCCTGGGCTGTGTGGCTTGCACCCAGTTGCCTTCTGGGCAGGGAGGAACTGGTCTCCGCACTAGGTGCCCTGTTCCCAGACAACTTTTGGTCCAGTAAGAATTTTTTATGAGAACAGATAGCCTCTATTCATCTGGCTTTTGGGACAGTAGAAACTTTTTTTTCCTGGGAATGAGATCCTGATCCCAGTTACCTTTTGAGACAGCAGAAATTTGTCCAGATCTACAAACCCTTCCCACAACTACTTTTTAAGCTGTCTGGACCTCCTTCTGGAACAAGGTGCCTTGCTCCCAATCAACTTTTGGACTAGCAGGAACTTTTTCTGGGTCAAAGAACCCTGCCCACAGACACTATCTGGATCACCAGGGACTAGGTTGAAATCAAGTGCCCTATCCCCAGATGCCTTCTGAGAAGATAAAAACTAGCTCTGAGAATAGCCACCCTGCTCTCAGAAGCATTTTGGGCTGGCAAGAACATTTGCTGAGTCCAGGAGCCCTACACTAAACTATCTTTTGGGGACGGCAGGAACTTTTACTGGGAGTAAGGACCTTGTATCCAGCTGCCTTTTGGAAGAACAGTAACTTTTTCTAAGACTGGTCACCATATCCACAGCCACATTTAGAGCAGACAGGAACTCCTTCTGAAACCAAGTTCCTTGCTCCCACCACCATTTTGGCAGGCAAGAACTTTTGCTAGGTCCAGATACCTTGCCCCAGATACCTGGGTTAATAGGAACTCTTCTGAGATCAGGTTACCCTTCTGGGCACAAAGAAACTAGTACCAGAACCAGACCAGGTGCCCTGCTTTCCACTGACTACTTGGCAAGCAGAAACAGAGCATGGGTGCCCTGGCAGCACCCTCTCCCAGTTTTGTTTTTATTTGTTTATAAATTATTCCTTTTTACTTCTTCTTTCCTTTCTTCTTCTTCCATTTTCTCTCTCTCCCTTCTCTGGCTTTGTTTTTTTATTTTTTCCTCTGGCTCTTTTTTTTTTTTTTTCTGTCTTTTCTTCATCTTCTTTTTTGATTCTTCCCATCCCTTGGTTGTCTTTTTGCATTTTTCCTTGATTATTCTTTTTCTCTTGCACTCTCCTCTTATTCCCCCATCTCTATATATTGTGATATTTTTTTCTTTGTCCTTCTTTCATCATTTAAAAAAATTTCATTTATTATTGTTTTTTGCAATTGTTGCTGTTAATGCAGTTTGTGTTTTTTGATCTCCTGTTCTTCATTCATATGTGTGTGTGTGTGTGTGTGTGTGTGTGTCTTATATTATTATTATTATTTGCTAACTGGGTTAGAAATAGCAACTGTGCCCACATAACCCAACCACATCCACACGTCCTGCAGCTTCACCCACTGAATGAGGGCCACCACTTGCTTTTGCAGCAATTGATCAACAAGAGATGGCAGTCAATACCAGTCCAACTCACTCTCAATTGCTCTTCAAGATTAGCTACTAGAGGCCTTTACATACACTCTCATCCTCTATCACACTCACCAGGAGATAGGTGGTGAGCCTAGTGCTGCCAAAGAAGCAAATATAATAATAATTTATATAAAAGCAACATCACAATATCTCAGAGATAATGAATCAGTCAAGTTTACATGAAGAAACAAGATAAAGTAGGACAAACAAGGGACCAGGATACCGACCCACCAAACTCCATGAGGAAGAAGTGGCACTGGAAGTGACTGATAGAATTCAAAAGAATTAGATTTAGGTACCTTCAACCGATTGAGAGACAGATCAAGGAAAACACAGACAAAACTCTAGAACATTTTAGGAAAACAATACAAGAACAAATTGACAAAATAAACAAAAAATTAGAAACCATAAAAACACAACAAATAGAAATCCACAAGATGAATGCTAAGATTTTGGAAATAGATAACACATTTAACATGCCAAGGAGTAGATTTGAATCAATGGAAGAAAGAATTTTTGAGATTGAAGACAAATTCTTCAATACTACTTTGTTAAGGGATCAATCAGAAAAAAAAGTTCAAAACAAAATGAAGAAAGCCTAAGATTCATGTGGGACATCATCAAGAGGGATAACTTAACATGTGATTGGAATCTCAGAACAGGAAGAGACAAATGAAACCACAGATAAAATTGTCAAAGATTTGTTGGAAGAGAGCTTCCTTAGTATGATAAAAGATGAGAAGATATCCATTTAAGAAGCTCAATGAACCCCAAACAGGATAGACCTCAAAAGAAAGTCACCATAGTATATAATAATCAAACTTAAAAAAACAAAGACAGAGTCCTGAAAGCAGCATGAGAAAAATGAAAAGTTAACTACAAAGGGAAACAAAACTAAGCTCTGATTTCTTGGCAGAAACACTGAAGGTAAGAAGGCAATGGGATTATATATATAAAACCTGGAAAGAAAAAATTTCCAAGCAAGAATTATATACCCAGCAAAACTGTCCCTTAAATAAGAAGGTGAAATTAGGCCATTTCCAGATAAACAGAAATTAAGGGAGTTTGTTAAAATCAGACCAACCTTACAAGAGATACTAAAGGGAGTCCTTCAGACAGAGAATCAAGACAGCACACAACAGTCAATTATTAATACACATAATGACATAACACAGAACCAACCCAGTTATAGAAGTATCCAAAGCAAAATAAACTTACAAGACCATAAACAGGAAACCAGAGACATCAATTGGTAAATGAGGACAACAACAAACCAAAAAGATGGAATAAATGGTGTAGATTCAGAACTTCCAAATGGAGAGGAAGTCAAGCAATAGCAAGATAGAACAGACTGTTCTAAACTTGGGAAGAAAATAATAAATAAAAGGGTAACTTCAAAGAAAATTAATAAAACTTCACAGTAGAATAAAAAAGAGGTGAGACACAAATATTTAGCAAATATTAAACAAAAGCAACAAAAGAAATGAAAACAAATTTCAGCACAGAAAACTATATGGGATAAAGAAATAAGCAACACCACAAAAAAAAATGGATGACAAAATGACACAGCAAATTCATACTTGCTGATATTTATATTGAATTTAAAGGGATTAAATGCACCACTCAAAGACAAAGAGTTGAAGACTGAATAAGAAGATATTACCCATCCATATATTGTTTATACAAGACTCACTTTAGACACAAAGACAAAAATAGACTAAAAATCATAGACTGGAAAAGGATATGTCAGGTAAATAGCAATCAAAACATAGCAGGAGGAGTTCTAATAAGATGGCACAATAGGCAGACAGACTGTACAGACTCTCTTCAACAAAGAAAAGGGGAACCAATTTACACAGATACAGAAAATAATCCTAGAGTCCTGAGCTTTGAAGGGAAGGATATAGAAGGGGACTAAACTCCAACTAGTAGAAGAATCTGCATGAAAACACCAAAAAAAAAAAAAAAAAAAAAGAGACATACAGAGCTGTAGTCTGTCAGTGATCCTGATGGCATGGACAGCTTGGATATTGCTGAGTGGTGTTAGGACCTAAGAAGTAACTTAAAAATTGGCCCTGTTAGACAGGAGCTGCAAGTAGGACTGCACTGGTGGCTGGTGAATAGAAGGCGAAGCAGCAAAGAGGAAGGCAGGCTGAGCTCTGGACTTTTGCCTGTCTGGAAGGTGCAGCCATTTTGAATATTTACAAATGGTTCGACCATTTTGGATATTTAAAGTGACAGCGTTTCCAGGGACTTAAGAATAGGCCCCACTTGCCGAGATCCACAAGGACATTCCAGACTAGAATGAGTAGAAAGTTTCACATACTGACTGAGAGTCACCACTTCCCTCTCCACCAACTGGCCAATGATAAACGACCACCAAGAACAAGCTGACTCACCCTTAACTGCTCCTCACAAACAGTTAACAGAGAACTAAATACAACAACGTCACAATGTCTTGGAAACAACAGATCATCACAGCCCACAAAGAAACAAGATAAAGTGGTAGAAATGAGGGACCAG
Source organism: Orycteropus afer afer (assembly GCF_000298275.1). NCBI lineage: Eukaryota > Metazoa > Chordata > Mammalia > Tubulidentata > Orycteropodidae > Orycteropus > Orycteropus afer. Next base: position 764,522 of record NW_006921750.1, on the reverse strand, counting down.
GGTACAGACCCAGAACATATCCCTGAGGAAGAAGCAGCATTGAAACTCCCTGATAAGGAATTCAAAACAATTCTATTTAGGTACCTTCAATGGATTGAGAGACAATCAAGGAAAACACTGAGAAAATTAAGGAAAACACAGACAAAATCCTAGAACAATTTCAGAAGAAAGGACAAGAACAAAATAACAAAATAAATGAAAAATTAGACATGATTCAAAATCTATTGATAGAAATCCAGAAAATTAACACTAAATTTTCAGAAATAGATAACATATTGAAAGGACAAAGGAGTAGAATTGAATCAATGGAAGACAGGATTAATGAGATTGAAGACAAATAGCTGAATACTTCTTTGGAAAGGGATCAAACAGAAAAAAAATCAAAACTAAATGAAGAAAGCCTAAGGTTCATGTGGGATACCATCAAAAGAAATAACATATATGTAATCAGAATTCCAGAACAGGAAGAGGAAAAGAAAACCACTGAGAAAATTGTCCAATATTTGTTGGAAGAGAACTTCCCCGATATGATGAAAGCTGAGAATATATCAATTCAGGAAGTCCAAAGAACCACAAACAGGAGAGACTCCAAAATAAAATCACCAAGACATTATCATCAAACTCATCAAAACCAAAGACAAAAAAAAAAAAAAAAAAGAATCCTGAAAGCATCACAGAAGAAACAAAAAGTTACTGACAAGGGACAATTAATAAGAATAAGCCAATTTTTCAGCAAAACCATGCAAGTGAGAAAGCAATAGGATGGTATATATAAAACTGAAAGAGAAAAATTTCCAACCAATAATTATATACCCAGAAAAACTATTCCTCAAATATCATGGTGAAACTAGGACATTTCTAGATAAGTGGAAATTAAGGGAATTTGTTAGCCAGATCACCCTTACAAGAGATACTAAAAGGAGTCCTTTGAACAGAAAACCGATAACAATAGCAAACAACAACCAACAGGTAATACACAAGATGACATAACCCAGAAACCAAGACAGCAATGGAAGTTTCCAAAGTAAAATAAGCTTACAAGATTATAAACAATGAACTAGAGGCATCAACTGGCAAATGAGGACAACTATAAAATAAAAAGAGGGGGAAGTGGTGTAGTTACACAACTTCTAAATGGTGAGGAAGTCAAGAAACTTGCAAGATAGAATGTTGTAAACATAGGGAGAAACTCGGGGAGAAAATTACAAATCACAGGGTAACCCCAAAGAAAAATGAAAAACCTTCACATCACAATAAAAAAGAGAACATGCACAAATATTTAGCATATACTAAAACAATAGCAAGAGCAACAAAGGAAACGAAAACAAGATCATAAACATAATGAGCTCAGCACAGAAAATTATATGGAACAAAGAAACCAGAAACACCATGAAAAAGCACATAACAAAATAACAGCAACCAATTCATACTTGTCGAAAATTACACTGAATGTTAATGGATTAAATGCATCACTCAAGAGATGCAGAGTTGCAGACTGGATAAGAAAACATAATCCATTAACATGGTGTCAAAAAGAGACACACCTTAGAGACAAAGACAAAAATAGACTAAAAATCAAAGGTTGGAAAAAGATATATCAAGCAAATGGCAACAAAAAAGAGCAGGAGTGGAAATATTAACTTCTGAACAAACTGACTTTAAGACAAAAAACACCATACAAGACCAGGAAGAACATTATATAACAATTAAAAGAGATTTCAAGAAGAAATAACCATAATAAATATCTATGGACCCAATGAAAGAGCCCCAAAATACATAAATCAGACTTTAAAAGACTTGAAAAGGCAAACGGATGACTTCACAGTCATAATGGGAGACTTTAATACACCACTTTCAATGAAAGATAGAACAACTGGAAAGAAACTCAGCAAAGATGCAGAAGAGCTAAACAATAGAGTCCATGAACTTGACTTTATTACATCTACAAACCACTTCACCAAACCCAGAGTGCACAATATACACTCTTTTCCAGTGCACATGGAACATTCTTCAGGATAGACCATATGTTACACCATAAAGCAAGCCTTAATAAATTTAAAAACATTGAAGTACTGATCTTTTCAGATCACAATGCTACAAAATTGGAAATCAACAATAAGAAGATAAATGGAAAAAGAGCAAACACATGGAAACTGAACAACACCCTCCTCAAAAACAAGTGGGTATTAGAAGAAATAAAAAATGAAATGAAAAAATTCCTTGAGTCAAATGAGAATGAAAACACAACATACAAAAATCTTTGGGACAGACACAAGCAAAGCAGAGATCAGAGGCCAATTTACAGAAATAAATGCACACTTCAAAAAAGAAGAAAGAGCCAAAATCAACACCTTAACCCAACATCTCCAACAATTAGAAAAAGTGTAGGAAAAAAAAAAAAAAAGCCTACAGTCATCAGAAGAAAGGAAATAATAAAGATTTGAGCAGAAATCAGTGGAACAGAAAATCGACAACAGAAAAAAATCAACAGGACTAGAAGGTGGTTCTTTGAAAAGATTAATAAAACTGACAAACCATTGGCAAATTTAACAAAGGAAAAGAGAGAAAATACAAATAACACAAATAATGAAATGAAATGGGTGACATCACAACAGAACCAACTGAGGTAAAAAGCATAATATCAGGACACTATGAAGAACTGTACTGCAACAAATTTGAAAATCTGGAAGAAATGGACAGATTTCTAGAAGCATACTACTTATCTGATTAACACAGAGTGATGTGGAAAAGTGAAACAGATCCATAATAAAAGAAAAAGTTGAACAGGTCATAAAAAAATTACCAACCAAAAAAGTCCTGGCAGACAGTTTCACCAGAGAACTCTAACAAACGTTCAGAGAAGAACTGACACCAATCCTACTCAAACTAATCCAAAACATAGAAAAGGATGGAATCCTCCCAAATTCATTTTGTGAAGCAAGCATAACCTTGATACCAAAACCAGGCAAAGACATCACTCAAAAGGAAAACCACAAACCAATATCCCTCATGAATATAGATGCAAATATCTTCAACCAAATCCTAGTTAAAGACTTCAACAACATATCAAGAAAATAATACATTATGACCAAATGGGGTTCATATCAGGTATGCAAGATGGTTCATCATTAGAAAAACAATCAACGTTATCCACCACATAAATAAACAAAAGAAAAGAACCACATGATCATTTCAATTGATGCAGACATGGCATTTGATAAAATCCAACACCCATTCCTGATCAAAACTCTCAGCAAAATAGAAGAGACATTCCTCAATATAATAAAGGACATATATATATATAATCAAAAGCTACCATTATTCACAATGTAGAGAGACTGAAACCATTCCCCTTGTGAATAGGAACCAGACAAGCATACCCTTTATCACCACTTCTATTCAACAATGTATTGAAAGTCCTAGCCAGGTCAATAAGGCAAGAAAGGGAAAGCAAAGACATCCAAATTGGTAAGGAAGAAGTCAAACCATCCCTATTTGCCAATGATATGATCCTATACCTAGAAAATCCAAGAGCCTCAGTCAAAAATCTACTGGAACTAATTAAGAGATTTAGCATTGAGGCAGGATAAAAGATCAACATCCAAAAATCAGTTGGATTCCTCTACACCAACAGAGATTGCTACAAAAAGAAATAAGGAAATCAATATCATTTACAATAGCTATCAAAAAAATAAAATACTTAGAAATAAATCTTATCAGGGACACAAAAGATCTGTGCAAAGAAAACTATAAAAGACTACTTCAGGAAACCATAAGAGATCTACTACATAAATGGAAGAACATACCATGCTCGTGGATAGGAAGATTGAACA
>NW_006921750.1:755910-757464 GCF_000298275.1 Orycteropus afer afer | reverse complement strand
TACAGATTGGAAAAAAAATATTTGGTAATGACATACCTGACAAGGGATTTCTCTCTAAAATGTATAGAAAACTCTAACACCTCAACAACAAAAAGACAAATAATCCAATTAAAAAAGTGGGCAGAAGACATGAATAGACACTTCACCAAAGAGCCTATTCAGGCTGCTAACAACACATGAAGAAATGCTCACAATCATTAGCCATCAGAGAGATGCAAATCAAAACAACCATCTGGCCCCAGCACTAGTAGCAAAGTTCAACAAGACAGAAAGTAACAAACGTGGGTGAGGATGTGGAGAGACTGGGACTCTCTTACACTACTGGTGGAACTGTAAAATGATACAACCACCTTGGAAAGCAGTATGGCGATTTCTTAAAAAGTTGCAATTAGAAATACCTTTTGACTTAGCCATTCCATTAGTAGGTATATGTCCTAAAGAAGTGAGAGCCAGGACAAAAACAGACATATGCACACCCATGTTCATCACAGCACTATTTGTAATAGTCAACAGATGGAAACAACCTAGGTGCCCATAAACAGAAGAATGGATAACCAAACTATGGTACATACACACAATGGAATACTATGCAACACTAAAGAATAACATAGAATCGGCAAAACCCTGCATAACACAGATGAACTTGGAGGACATTATACTGAGTGAAATAAGTCAATCACACAAGGACAAATATTGTTGTTGTTGTTTTGTTGTTAGGTGCCGTCGAAGTGTTTCTGATTCATAGTGACTCCATGCATAGCAGAATGAAATGCTGCCCGATCCTGTGCAAGCTCCATGATCCCTGCTATACTTGAGCCCATTGTCGCAGCCACTGTGTCAAGCTATCTTGTTGAAGGCCTTCCCCTCTTTTGTTGACCTTTCACCTTACCAAGCATGACATCCTTCTCCAGGGAATGGTCCCTTCTGACAACATGACCAAAGTAGGTGAGGTGAAGTCTGGCCATTCTCGCTTCTAAGAAGCATTTCAGCTGACTTCCTAGGACAGATCCGTTAGTTCTTTTGGCAGTCCATGGTACGCTTAGCATTCTTCACCAGCATGACAACTCAAAAACATCAACTCTTCTTTGGTCTTCTTTATTCATTGTCCAGCTCTCACATGCATATAAGGCTATTGGAAACATCATGGCCTGTGTCAGGTTCACCTTAGTCTTCAAGGAGACATCCTTGCTCTTCAGCACTTGAAAGAGTTCCTTTGCAGCCCACCTGCCCAGTGCTACACGTCGTCTAATGTCCTGACTGCTGCTTCCATTGGCATTGATTGTAGATAGAACCAAGCAACATAAATTCTTTAACAACCTCAATATTTTCTCCATTTATCATGATGCTGCTTATTGGTACAGTTGTGAGGATTTCTGTTTCCTTTATATTGAGATGTAACCCATACTGCAGAGTGTAGTCTTATCTCAGGTTGTTAATGATTCTTCCTCCAATCCTGATGCCATGTTTTTCTTCATATAGTCCAGCTTCTCAGATTATTTGCTCAGCATACAGATTGAATAAGTATGGGGAAAGGATACAACCCTGATGCACTCC
>NW_006921750.1:751553-755725 GCF_000298275.1 Orycteropus afer afer | reverse complement strand
TGAATTATCTTCAGTAAGATCTTACTTGTGTATGATATTAATGATATTGTTCAATAATTTCCAGATTCTGTGGGATCCCTTTCTTTGGAATGGGTATAAATATGGATCTCTTCCAGTCAGTTGGCTAGGTAGCTGTCTTCCAAATCTCTTGGCATAACCAAGTGAGTGCCTCCAGTGCAGCATTCATTTGTTGAAATATCTCAATGGGTATTCTGTCAATTCCTGGATCCCTGTTCTTTGCCAATTCCTTCATTACAGCTTCGACTTCCTTCTTCAGTACCATTGGTTCTAGATCATATGCCACCTCCTGAAATGGATGAAGATCAACCAGGTCAGTGTTTGGTACAGCGACTCTGTGTATTCCTTCCATCTTCTTTTGATGTTTCCTGCAACATTCAATATTTTTCCCTTAGAATCTTTCAATATTGCAACTTGAGGCTTAAAATTTTTCCTAAATTCTTTCACCTTGAGAAATGTTGAGCATGTTCTTCCCCTTTGGGTTTCTAACTCCAGGTCTTTGTACAATTCTTTATAGTAAGTGGCTTTGTCTTCTCGAGCTGCCCTTTGAAATCTTTGGTTCAATTCTTTTATTGTATCATTTCTTCCATTGGCTTTAGCTACTCTCTGCTCAAGGGCAAGTTTCAGAGTCTTTTTTGTCATTCATTTTGGTCTTCTCTTCTTTTGTTGTCTTTTTAGTGACCTCTTGCTTTCTTCATGGATGATTCTCTTGATGTCATCCCACAATTCTTCTGGTTTTCAGTCATTGGTGTTCAGTGCATCAAATCTATTCTTTAGATGGTCTCTAAATTCAGGAGGGATATATTCTTGATCATGTTTCGGCTCTCGTGGACTTCTTTTAATTGTCTTTAACTTCAAGTTGAACTTTCATATGAGCAATTGATGGTCTGTTCCACAATCAGCTCCTGGCCTGGTTTTGGCTGAAGATATTGAGCTTTTCCATCACCTCTTGCCACTGATGTAGTCAATCTGATTCCTGTGTGTTCCATCTCGTGAAGTCCACACGTACAGCCACTATTAGTGTTGTTGAATAAAGGTGTTTGCAATGAAAAAGTCGTTGGTCTTGCTAAATTCTACCATGAGAGTTCCAGCATTATTTCTGTCACCAAGGCCAAATTCTCCCACTACCTGTGATTCTTCTTTGTTTCCAAATTTTGCATTCCAGTCATTAGTGATAATTAACACATCCTGATTGCATGTTTGGTCAATTTCAGACTGCAGAAGTTGATAAAAATCTTCAATTTCCTCACCTTTGACTTTGGTAGTTGGTGCATAAATTTGAGTAAAAGTCATATCAATGGATCTTCCTTGTAGGCGTATGGATATTAACCTATCACTGACAGCATTGTACTTCAGGACAGATCTTGAAACATCCTTTGTGATGATGAATGCCATGCTATTCCTCTTCAAGCTGTGATTCCCAGCATAGTAGATCATATGGTTGTCTGATTCAAAATGGCCAAAAGCAGTCCATTTCAGCTCACTAATGCCTAGGATATCAATCTTTATGCATTCCATTTCATTTTTGACAACTTTCAATTTCCCTAATTTCCCTTCATTCATACTTTATACTTCCATGTTCCAATTATTAATGGATGTTTGCTGCTGTTTCACTTCAATTTGAGTGGTGCCACATCAGCAAATGGAGGTCTCGGAAGCTTTACCTTATCCATATGCATAAGGCTGGTTTTACTCTGATAATGCAGCTCTTGCTCAGTCCTATTTTGAGAGCTTTCTTACCTAAGTGACTCATCCTCCTCTGTACTGGACAATGTTTCCGGACTATTCATAAAGTTGTGCAGTAATATATCAGACAGTGTTTCTCTGCTATTCATAAAGTTTTTCCTGGCCAATTCTTTGAGAAGTGGATGGCCTCCTCCTTCTTCCTAGTTTGTCTCAGTCTGCAAGCCAGGCTGATACCTGTGCAGCAGGTGCACCTCACTGGGTTTGAAACACCAATAGCACAGCCTCAAGACTCACAGTAACACATCACCACAGTAGTACAAACCGACAGAGAAGTTTATTTCCCTTAGCTGTTGGAAACCTCTCCAACCACCCTTGCCTGGATCCCTGTCGCTGACTCCTCACTCTGACCTGGTCCTGTTGGCCTTTTCTGTCCTTTCCCTGCTTTCCCACCTTGCCACTTACGGGGCATGGCCTGGTTTCCCTCTCCTCACCTGGATCCCTGGGGCTGACTCCTTGATCTTTTCCGGTCCCCTTTGCCTTTTCTGTCCTTTCCCTGCTTCTCCATCTTGTCTCTTGTGAGCTGTGGCCTGTGTTCCCTCTCCTCACTTGGATCCCTGCGGCTGACTCCTCGATCTGTTCCGGTCCCCTTTGCCTCGTCTGTCTTTTCCTTGATTTCCCACCTTGCCACTTGTGGGGCATGACCTGGGTTCCCTCTCCTCACCTGGATCCCTGTGACTGACTCTTCCATCTGTTTCAGTCCCCTTTGCCTTTTCTGTTCTTCCCTGCTTTCCTGCCTTGCCACTTTGGGGTATGGCTTGGGTTCACTCTCCTCACCTAGATCCCTGCATACAATACAAATATTGTATTAGTCCATTATCGTAAAAGTCAAGGAAAGGTTTATGTATGGAAGGAAATGTTCTTTTTTTGTTACCAGGGGTGGGTGGGGAGGGGCGTGAACACTGTCAGGTAGGTAGAGACAAATGTTGATTTGGGTGAAGAGATAGGGAATGTACCAAATGTGAGTGATCAACATGGCGTCATTAAGGAAGAGGAGGACACAGTCCATGGAAAGTACAGGCAACAAAGATGAACTCTTTTGCACATACAGTACTGTGTTGTCAGTGAAGGCAAGCATTGATGTACAGGTGGATAGATAGGTGGACAGGCTAAACTATTAGGTATGTCTATGTAGGAGGGAGTGTGCCCAAATCATGGGTTGGCAGATGATGTTTCTACAAGTGTATTTGTATGTTCTGTAAGAATTCCCAGGTATAGTAGAGCTGACAAGAGAGAAGGCTGTAGTCACTACTTGGCCACTGCCAGCTACCCAGAGTGAGCAAGTAGTTGGACCTGTGGGCTTAGGACCATAGGTGCTTGAGACATCAAGCTCAACTGGCATAACATACTACACAAAAACATTGCTCCACATTATACTTTGTTGCGTAGTGACTGGGCTCTTAAAAACTTGGTGGCAGCCATCTAGATGCAATGATAGATCTCCCCTTGTCCAGAGCAAAGAAGAATGAAGAAAACCAAAGACACATGGAAATAATTAGTCCAAGTGACTGGTACACTATGAGATCCACAGCCTATATGACCATGAGACTAGAAGAACTAGATGGTGTCTGGCTACTACCACTGTCAACCACTGGGAGGGGGATCTCTGTAGAAGATCCTCTATAGAATGGGAGAACAATGTGGAACAAAAGTCAAAAAAAAAAAAAAGGATCTCTTTTGCTGGCCTGATACCTCCTGATGGAACCACTGAGACTATGGGCCCTAGTTTCCCTACAGGTCTGGAACTGAACCCACTCCTGTGGCTTCCAGCCAAACAAAAGACAGCCACATGAGCTGAACACTTACATTAGGTAGGTACACTCATTGGAGAGATCAATTGTGGAATAATAGAAGGGCTGTGTATGCACAGGGAGACAGCTTGGGGGTCAAGAGTGCAGAGGAGTGAAGGACACAGGGAAGAGATAACTATAGGGAGGAAGTGGAAGGGGAGCCATTACATGGTAATAAATTTTAGTCAATGTCATGAGACAAAGTGTATGTGAGCTGCTGCATGGAAAGTGAATTTGCTCTGTAAACTTTCACCTAAATCACAATAAAATTAAAAAACAAACAAACAAGACTAGCATTGGCAATATTAATTTCTGATAAAACAGAGTTTAAGATAAAAACCACCATAAAAGACAACTAATGGATTATATAATGATTAAAGGGATACATTGAAAGAGAGAATGTAGTCATAAGATCTACACATCCAATGAAAGAGCCTCAGAATACATAAATCAGACTTTAAGAGAATTGAAAAGACAAATAGATGACTCCACAGTCACAGTAGGAGATTTTAATGCACTACTTTCAGTGAGGGAGCTCTGATAGCGTAGTGCCTAAGGCATTTGACTGCTAACCAGAAGGTTGGTGGTTCAAACCCACCAGCCACTCCTCAGAAGGAAGGT
>NW_006921750.1:748557-750643 GCF_000298275.1 Orycteropus afer afer | reverse complement strand
AAATAATAAAGATTCAAGCAGAAATAAAGGAAACAGAAAACGGAAAGACAATAGAAAAAATGAACAAGAATAGAAGTTGGTTCTCAGAAAAGATTAATAAATCAACAAAACACTGGCAAACATAACAAAAGAAAAGAAAAAGATGTCAAAAACACAAATTAGAAATGAAATGGTTGATGTCACCACAGAACCAACTGAAATGAAAACAATAATGTTAGGAAACTATGAAGAATTTGTGAACGTAGAAGAAATGGACAAATTTGTGAACCTAGAAGAAATTGACAGATTTCTAAAAATACAATACTTACCTAAACAAACACAGACTGAGGTAGAAAATTTGAACAGACTCATAACAAAAGGAGAAATTCCACAAGTAAAAAAACAAACAAACAAAAAACTACCAACAAGAAAAAGTCCTGGCCCAGTTTCACTTGAGAATTCTACGAAACATTCAGAGAAGAACTGACATCAACCCTACTCAAACTATTCCAAGACACAGAAAAGAATGAAATCCTCCTCAGTTCATTTTATGAAGCAAGCATAACCCTGATAAAGCAGAAAAAGATACCAGTAAAAAATGAACATTACAGACCAATATACCTTATGAATATAGACACAAAAATCTTCAATAAAATCCTAGCTAGTAGGAGTTCCGGTAAGATGGCAGACTAGGCAGAAAGACTGCACAGACCCTCTTCAACAAAGAAAAGGGAAACCAATTAACACAGACACAGAAGATAATCCTGGATGCCTGAATCTTGAAGGGAAGGATATAGAAGTGGACTAAGCCCCAACTAGCAGAAGAATTTGCATGAAAATACCAAAAAAGGAGACAGACAGAGCTGCGGTCTGTCAACGATCCTGAGCGATCCTGATGGCACAGACAGCTCGGAGATTCCCAAGTGGTGGTAGGACCTAAGAATTAACCTAAAAATCAGCACTGCTAGCCAGGGACTGCATGGGGGCTGCTCTGGTGGCTGGGGAATAAAGGGAGAAGGTGAAGAGGAAAGCAGACAAGAGCTGTGGACTTGTGCCAGTCCGGAGGCTGCTGCCATTTTGAATGTTACAAGCGGCTTTGCTATTTTGGATGTTTAAACAGACAGTGCTCTCTGAGATTCCAGGGGCTTTAGAAGAGGTTCAGCTTTTCAGCAACCCCAAGGACCCTCTGGACCTGCAAGACTGAAAAGGTGCGACATTCCTCTTGTTACTCTTATACCCCACACCCGCTTGGTGAACAGAGGTGCAGCCATCCCCCACTCTCACCCACCTTTTGGGCCCACAGGAACTCCATCACAGTCTGTGTGCTCAGACGGAGCCTGGGTGCCCTGCCCTGTCCTCCACCGATTTTTTTTTTGTCTTTTTTTTTTTTATTTTTTTCTTTATCACTTTCTTTTTTCTGGTGATTAGTTTGCTTGTATTTGTCTGTTTTAAAACAACTCTTATTATTAATACTTTTGTCCTTTTTACTATTAATCTTATTCTTCCCCTCCCAGGTCCTAGTTTTCAGCATTTTTTCTTTTCCCTGTTCTTAGTTGACTTTTTTAAATTCTTTTTTTTCCCCTTTTTTCTTGTGGTTAACCCTGTTCCTTGTTTTTCTTTTTGCATTTTCCAATTTTTTTCTTCATTATTTTCCTTCTCTACTTTTTATTTCTTAGTGCCCTATCCCCAGATATTGCAGGTTTTCTTGTTTTTTCTTCTTCTTTTTCCCTTTTTAATTTTTTTGGTTACTGTTCCTGTGTGATTACACAGCATATTTTTTGTCCACATGCTTTTAGTTTTATGATGGTTGTTCAATTGTAATTTTTATCTCATTGAGCAACGGTACCCATAAGACACAACTACACCCACACCTCCTGCAACTTCACTTACTGAGCAAGAGCCAATACCTCCTTCTCCACCAATGGGCCAACAATCAAAAACCACCAAGAAGAGCCTGAATCACCCTTGGCTGCACTTCACAAGCAGTTAACAGAGATCTAAATACAACAACACCACGATGCCTCAGAGACAACAGACCATCACAGTCCACACAAAGAAGCAGGATAAAGTGGTAGAAACAAGGAAGCAGGATACAGACCCAGAACAT